>NW_026111641.1:202893-255393 GCF_024679095.1 Eriocheir sinensis
AGGTGGGAGCGTGGGGATTCGAATCGACATTGTCCATGTCGTAATGAATGCTGGCCCCGCACGGTAATCACTCAGCCACCGCCTACCCTTGTATGTCAGTAAATGTGAAAAATGAGATAACCTAAACTCCTTGTATGTCGGTAAATGTGATAAATGAGATAACCTGAAACTTTGTATGTCAGTATATATGAGGCCCCTTGTGCCAGAGGGGCGTAACCCAAAAATAGGCGGTTTTGAGTTATTGCCAGTTCCGGTCTCCAGAGGCATTCACAAACCACGTGGTGGTAGATTTCAGGCAAAAAGCAGCTCTGTGTTCGCGGTACGAAGGCTTGAAACCATATGTTTTCATCTGATCAAAACATCATGTTAAGTTTGTGGAGGCGTGGAAGAGGTGCGGACTCGAGATCCAATGGGAGAGCCAGCTCGGAACACACGCCCCCGCTGAGCCATCGTATCAATCCTTCTTCACGGATCTATTTAGAGCTCAGGAGCAGATACCTACTCAGGTGGGGAGCGGTGATCAGGGGTATGACCTTGATCCCAATGACCTCAACACCTACTAACGCTCCCCCCCTTCCCACACACACACACCTTCAAGTCCATCAAGTTCATTGTCTTCTCCGGCAATGGTGAATACTCAAACTATATCAGTATGAATTATGAAATCAAAATTATGTATTTCTTCTGGTATTTTCAGGTCTCAAAACATAAATTATGCATATTTTCCAATTTCATAAATTTCTTAAAAATTTTAAATATGTACTTAACAGGCTGAAATTTACGCACAGTGCATATATTATCGTCTATTTTTATCTTGTATATCTAAATTAGAAATATTGCAACATTTTAGGGTTGGCTACAGAATGGGGTAAAACAAAACAACAACAAAAAATTTTCTTAAATTTTACATAAATAAAATTTACTCAAATTATGCATAAAAAGGTAGATCTAGACTTGGTGACTATTTTGATATATGATAATAATGCATTTTGTACTATTATATATAAAAAAAAATCATTACATAACTTAATGGGAAAATTCAGCAATTTGGGTGAAAATTGTCGAAATTTTCAAACTTCGCGAATGGCGTCGTCACTCTTCACCCAGCCGGGGTGACTGGTTGCCAGGCGCATAACGCCGCGTAAAGCGGATTTAAATGGCTGGACATTTAAATGCCTTCGCTGCGGACACGCCCTCTTATCCACTAAGCTTTGTTTTCCTTGTATTTCTTTCGTTTTTTCTGCTTTTTTCGGAATTTTTCTGATTGATAGCGGTGTACGATACTTTGGGTCTGTCTGGTGAGGAGTGGGAGCAGTTGGGGCGTGCCGCATGGCCTTGGGCTCAGTGCGTGATATAAGACGGGAGTGGATGTATGTACTCTCTTCACGTCATTCTCTATCTTCCATGGTGATGACTTTTGTGCGTTTGTTTTGTCGTACCGACTATAGTAAGTGACAATGCCACATACGAGTGCAAAAAGAAAGTCGAAAAGTGAAGCAGGCCGCCAGAATATATTGAAAAGGTGGAAGAAATGTGACGATACGCATCAGCCACCCTCCCAGGAGGGTGTCAAAGAGTTCACAGCATATACGCCACGGAAAGCAGTAAAGAAGTCAAAGAAGAAAAGCAAGACAACACCTATCCCTGATTACCAGCCTGGTAATTTATAAACAAACTGTCCTGGCAACAATGAGGTGGGGTGGGCTCCACTGAGACCCAGTGAATATGTTATTTTCATTTTAGATATATATAATATATCAAAAATATGTTATATAGCCTAATATGATTATGACACGGGACCAGGACCCTTGGTTTCTTTAGAGGTCTACCAGGCAAGGGAGAACTCACCTTCCGTAGGGACTATACAGGTGACATAAACGTGATGTAAACATGGCCTGAACTACCTAAACAACCACTACCAACCTTCCAGGAATGGCCGAAAAGTTATAAGTAAATATTTGGATTTGGTGCATGTTGGAGTGATTGTTATGGGGTATTGAAGATGTTCACACAAAAATGCGTTTTTCTCAAAACTTGTTTTTGGCACACATGTTTAATAACTCTGTCAGTAATTGACCAATTTTAGAAATTCAAGTATCAAAATGATCACCACCCTCGTGTTTATTAAACGTACTATTATCACGCATTAATTTCCTCAAATAAATTTATGACAAATTTATAAAACTCGAATTTTTGACGAAATAAAAAGGTAACATTTTGCGGTGTAATAAATTTGTTGTAACTTCAGCTAGGTATACGAAAATAGTACCATAGGTGCTTTATTGTGTATATTATCTATGATCAAAAGGAAATTTCCATACTATTCATAGTTTTAAAGTTATTACGTAATTTTGAATGTCTTTCGTCAATTCCAAACATAACGCACTGCACAAAAAACTACGGCAGCTTTCTTTACCATATTACTGGTATAGAAGCACTGCATATTAATACACTTTGTGTAAAAATATTATTCACCTAGGTGAGAAAATAAAGGTAGGAGGACCCAAAAACCGATATCAGTGCCAAGCGGCCGAATTTCCCCTTAAACGCGCAATTACTCAAAACGCGATTTTACGAACTACGCCCCTCTGGCACACGGGGCCTCATATGATAAATGAGATAACCTACACTCTCTTCTGATTGATGGTCATGTTTCTCGGATTCTCTCCATTTAATGGTAGGCTATCTCAATTATGGGGTCCGTGTCATTCTTGAATTTGGCCATTTTCCCATAAAAGCTGCCATGCTGTCTTACCGCCATCTTGCCTGGAGAAACTACGATATCATCACTGTGTTTCTAAACATCGGGTTCCGCGCATGCGCATATCAGGATGGGATGTCTTAGGATACGTGGATGGCAGATGACACAACACCGGCTCACTTAAAATCAAAACCTTATGTGCTTATGTTCTTCTTATAACTAATTTATTTATGGACAAATATATTTTATTCAGAAAGCTATTTAATCAGGAAGGAGAGGAGATAATTAATGATCAATATCGCTCGTTTTTATTGAAAAGTAAAAAAATATTTCCCAGATATCGATGATAAAATATAAATAAAATGAAAAATGTTTGTCAAAAATCTAAATCAACTTCAAACAAAAGTTAAAATAGCGAACATAACTCCTTTTTCATACTTTCAGAAAATAAATAAAAATAGTACACTTAAATAAATGTCTAAAATAAGAAGTTAAGATAACATTTTTGTCTTTACCATGTCCAATCTACCAAAAAAAGAAAGAGGAAATATCAGCAAATAATTAAGTTATTACTTATTTGAAATTATTACTTAAAGAACACCTAAAATAGGTGTTTCTTGTAATTATTATTTTAAAAAATTTTAGTAATTATTAAAAGTTTTAATGATCGGATGATCGGAATTGCGATCGGAACAGCAATACTTGAAAAAAAATGATCGGATGATCGGAATCGGATCAGTTGCCCAAACTGATCGGATGATCTAGGATCAGTACAGCAAAAAAGAGATCGGTAACCACCACTTATATATATATATATATATATACATATATATATATATATATATATATATATATATATATATATATATATATATATATATATATATATATATATATATATATATATATATATATATATATATATATATATATATATATATATATATATATATATATATATATATATATATATATATATATATATATATATATATATATATATATATATATCAGAGCTGGGCACTTATCATCAGTCCGATTCCGATCTTCCGATCTGATCGGAACAGCAATTAACGATCGGAATGCAAAGATTGGATCATCTTTGTAAAAGGTAATCGGACTGTGGAGATCGGAACTTCACAAACTAACTTCCGATCACCGATCACAGAAAAGAAAGTTTTCAGCGTTGTCATGGCAACAAGTGACTGCGGACTTCTTACAATTAATTTTATACATGTTTCTAAATAGTTACTTCAATAAGCGTCTTTATTTATAAAATTAAGCGATAATTATAGATCGTTAATTTATTTAATCCTGGTAAGGTATCGTGAACGAGACGCGCAGGCGCAAAGTCGCTTTATTTGCTTGGCGGGACTTGTTACACGACGCCATGACAGTGTGGTGTGGGGTGCAGTGGTGGGCTTCCGCTCACTCCAGTAACCGAGTGGCTTGCCCCAGTTGTCAGTTATGCATTTGCTGCTGCAGTGTTACCACTAATGGTGGCAGCGTCAGTACCTTTTCGGGAAAACAACAAGACCTAAGCTAAAAGGGGGGGGCTTCACCCCGCCTCGATCCCCCCACCTTCTTAACTGGGGGGAGGGCTTTGCCTTCCCTTGACCCCCCCCACCCGTCGGGCTCCCGGCCCCCACAACAAGAGGAGGAGGAGGAAGGAGGACTCGCGAGACAGCGCAACATGCCGCCCAGACCACGGACCAAACTACCGCCCCATACCCTCCCATCCAAGAACTTATCTAACCTCTTCTTGAATGTATTTATCGTGTTGGCGCTCACCACATGACTTCTACGTCTGTTCCACTCATCCACCACTGTTGGTAAACCAATTCTTGCCTGTGTCTTTGTTGAACCTGAACTTATCCAACTTAAACACATTGCTACGTGTCCTATAACTGGTGTGGTGTCATCTGCCATCCACGTATCCTAAGACATCCCATCCAATCTGCACATGCGCGGCATTTGTTTACAAACAAAGGGTGGATGAATTGCGACACAGTAATGTGTCTTTGTCGACTGCCTATCGCGATATGTCCCACCTGAGTTTTTTTTTTTTTTTTTTCTTCTTAAAAGTAAATGTTGACGTATGTTTTTAATTTGAAAATTGCTTGAAATATGAAAGTTTCTTCCTGCACCCTTTGTATGTCAGTAAATGAGGTAAATGAGGTATGTCGGTAAATGTGATAAATGAGATAACCTGCTCCCCCTGTATGTCGGTAAATGTGATAAATGAGATAACCTGCCAACCTTGTATGTTGGTAAATGTGATAAATGAGATAACCTACACCTATTGTATGTCGGTAAATGTCATAAATGAGATAACCTCCACCCCTTGTATGTCGGTAAATGTGATAAATGAGATAACCTACACCCCTTGTATGTCGGTAAATGTGATAAATGAGATAACCTGCACGCGTTTGATAAAGTTCCTCACCAACGACTGTTGCTTAAATTACAGGCTCACGGAGTAGAGGGTAAAGTTTTGAACTGGGTCAAGGCGTGGCTTAGCAATAGGAAGCAAAGAGTGCAAATCAATGGTAAAAGATCTGACTGGGGATGTGTTACGAGTGGGGTCCCACAAGGTTCGGTATTAGGTCCACTTTTGTTTATTATTTATATCAATGACTTAGATACAGGAATTAGTAGTGACGTCAGTAAGTTTGCAGATGATACCAAGATCGGTAGAGTAATTGAGTCGGATCAGGACGCCAGTATTCTCCAGGATGAACTAAACAGATTGTATGACTGGGCGGATAAATGGCAGATGGAGTTCAATGTAGGGAAGTGCAGTATTCTGAGTGTAGGTAGGAACAACCCCTCTCATAACTATTGCTTAAATGACACTCTCATAAGCAGGTCTGGGTGCGAGAGAGATTTAGGGGTCTTAATGAGCTCTGATCTCCGTCCAAGGGCACAATGCATTCAAGCTAGAAATCGAGCAAATAGGGTACTGGGATTTATTTCAAGGAGCGTAAGCAACAAAAGCGCCGGAGTCTTCCTTAAACTATATTTAGCATTAGTTAGACCTCATCTTGACTATGCGGTTCAGTTCTGGTCACCTTACTATAGAATGGGTATCAAAATGTTAGAATCAGTGCAGAGGAGGATGGCTAAGATGATTCAGAGGTTGAGAAAGTTGCTATACGAGGAAAGACTCATACAGTTAAACTTGCATTCTCCAGAAAGGCGAAAGGTGCGTGGAGACATGATCGAGGTTTATAAATGGATGAAGGGCTTTAATAAGGGGGATATTCATAACGTTTTGTTGGTAAGAAAACCGGGTAGGACACGATGTAATGGGTTTAAACTGGATAAATTCAGATTCTACAGGGACATAGGCAAAAATTGGTTTACTAACAGGGTTGTGGATGAGTGGAATAGGCTTAGCAGTCATGTGGTGAGTGCCAATACAATTGTCACATTCAAAAATAGATTAGATAAATTCATGGACAGCGATATTAGGTGGGGTTAGATACACGGGAGCTTAGGTTCAAAGGAGCTGCCTTGTACAGGCCTACCGGCCTCTTGCAGACTCCTACGTTCTTATGTTCTTATGTTCCTTGTATGTCGGTAAATGTGAAAAATGAGATAACCTGCACCCCTTGTACGTTGGTAAATGTGATACATGAGATAACCTGAACCTCTTGTATGTCAGTAAATGTGATAAATGAGATAACCTACACCACTTGTAAGTCGGTAAAAGTGATAAATGAGATAACCTGCACCCCTTGTATCTCGGTAAATGTGATTAATGAGATACTCTCCCCCTCTTTCTCTCTCAGATTCTCTCTCTTTCTCATACTCTCCCACTCTTTCTCTCTCTTTCTCATACTCTCCCCCTCTTTCTCTCTTCTTCTCTCTCTCTACTCTCTCTCTATGTCTCATACTCTCCCCCTCTTTCTCTCTCGGATTCTCTCTCTTTCTCATACTCTCCCACTCTTTCTCTCTCGGATTCTCTCTCTTTCTCATACTCTCCCCCTCTTTCTCTCTCGGATTCTCTCTCTCTCTTAGACTCTCCCACTCTTTCTCTCTCGGATTCTCTCT
The DNA here is from genome assembly GCF_024679095.1 of Eriocheir sinensis. Lineage (NCBI taxonomy): Eukaryota > Metazoa > Arthropoda > Malacostraca > Decapoda > Varunidae > Eriocheir > Eriocheir sinensis. The sequence goes on from NW_026111641.1 coordinate 209,651, forward strand.
CTTTCTCATACTCTCTTGGATTCTCTCTCTCTTTCTCATACTCTCCCCTCTTTCTCTCTCTTCTCTCTCTCTCCTCTCCCTCTTCTTACTCTCCCCCTCTTTCTCTCTCAGATTCTCTTTCATACTTCCCCTCATTCTCTTTAGTTCTCTCTTGACCCTTCTCTCTCTTTCTCATACTCTCCCACTCTTTCTCTCTCTCTTCTCTCTCTCTCCCCCTCTTTCTCTTGATTCTCTCTCTTCTCTCTCTCTCCCTCTTTCTCTCTCAGATTCTCTCTCTTTCATACTCTCCCTCTTTCTCTCTCTTTCATACCTCTTCTCTCTCTTTCTCATACTCTCCCACTCTTTCTCTCTCGGATTCTCTCTATCTCTCATACTCCCCCTCTATATCTCTCTCATACTCCACTCTTTCTCTCTCTTTCTCATACTCTCTCTTTCTCTCTCTTCTCCATACTCTCCCTCTTTCTCTCTCTCGGATTCTCTTTTCCTCTCAGTCTCTTTCTCTCATACTCTCCCCCTCTTTCTCTCTCGGATTCTCTTTCTCTCTCTCATACTCTCCCCTTTCTCTCTCAGATTCTCTCTCTCATACTCTCCCCTCTTTCTCTCTCAGATTCTCCCTCTTCTCTCTCCTCTCTCTCTCATACTCTCCCCCTCTTTCTCTCTCGGATTCTCTCTCTTTCTCATACTCTCCCTCTCTTTCTCTCTCGGATTCTCTCTCTCATACTCTCCCTCTCTTTCTCATACCCTCCCTCTCTCTTTCTTGGATTCTCTCTCTTTCTCTCTCAATTCTGATCTTCCGGATTCTCCTCATACTCTCGCTCTCTCTCTCAGATTCACTCTTTCTCTCTCAGACACTATCTCTCTCGGATTCTCTCTCAATCTCTCAGACTCCCTCTCTTTCTCTCTCAGACTCAGACTCACTCTTTCTCTCTTAGACTTACTCTCTTTCTCTCAGACTCTCAGACTCACTCTCTCTCTCTCAGACTCACTCCCTTTCTCTCTCAGACTCGTTCCCTTTCTCTCTCAGACTCACTCTCTCTCTCTCTCAGACTCACTCCCTTTCTCTCTCAGACTCGTTCCCTTTCTCTCTCGGACTCGTTCCCTTTCTCTCTCAGACTCACTCTCTTTCTCTCTCAGACTCACTCTTTCTCTCTCAGACTCACTCTTTTCTCTCAGACTCACTACCTTTCTCTCTCAGACTCACTACCTTTCTTTCTCAGACTCACTACCTTTCTTTCTCAGACTCACTACCTTTCTTTCTCAGACTCACTACCTTTCTTTCTCAGACTTGTTCCCTTTCTTTCTCAGACTCACTACCTTTCTTTCTCAGACTCACTACCTTTCTTTCTCAGACGCACTACCTTTCTTTCTCAGACTCACTACCTTTCTTTCTCAGACTCACTACCTTTCTTTCTCAGACTCACTACCTTTCTTTCTCAGACTCACTACCTTTCTTTCTCAGACTCACTACCTTTCTTTTCAAATCGTCTCTCACTCCCTATTTCTTATATATATATATATATATATATATATATATATATATATATATATATATATATATATATATATATATATATATATATATATATATATATATATATATATATATATATATATATATATATATATATATATATATATATATATATATATATATATATATATATATATATATATATATATATATATATATATATATATATATATATATATAAAGAGAGAGAGAGAGAGAGAGAGAGAGGAGAGAGAGAGAGAGAGAGAGAGAGAGAGAGAGAGAAAGATAATATACACAAACATATATTTATATAAGTATAAATAAAAAAATAAATATATATATATAGAGAGAGAGAGATATATATATAGAGAGAGAGAGAGAGAGAGAGAGAGAGAGAGAGAGAGAGAGAGAGAATATATATATATATATATATATATATATATATATATATATATATATATATATATATATATATATATATATATATATATATATATATATAAGAAATAATACCAACCGGGAGTGATTTCTCGACATCGCATGCGAGAGCTATTTTCCAGGTCGTTCTCAACTGGGAGGTCGTTCTCACAACACCGGGCCCGGGGCTGGTGATCAAAACAACGGCCTGGCCTGCTGCCTGGCAGGACCGCCGCTTTCCAAGAAAACTCTCTCATCTCAACAAAAGGCAAGTAATTCTGATTCTGTTGTAAGTCAAGCTTAGCATTTGTTCATTCTAGTGACGGAGAAGTTATAAGTAGATGCCAAGACATGGCCGAAGAATCTTACTGGACAAAAAGGAGGCGACTGAAATTGCATATGTCAGCACATGTAGATTTCCTTCAAAATTCCTCAGTAAACCAAATTGTTGACTTGTATGACACTAACCAACAGTTATCTCTGAGTCGTGTGCTCACAGTTCAGAAAGTGAAGTGTTGAGTAATGATCATTATGAAGGTGCAAGAACCTCTAATGTAGGTTTTTAATGTGGAACGCCAGCACTCCTCGGGCGGGCAGCCGGGTGGCCCTTCTACGGAGGCGAGGTGGACCCGTGGGGTCATCCTCGCTTAGGGCCACCCCTCCGTGGTCAAGTCGGCCAGTCGGCTGCTCGCACGTGTCAGCTACGGGTGTCTGCTGGGCGCCTGCCCAGAGAGCCCGTGCCTCCGTCGCTGCTCGCCGGCTCTTACTCGTGGCTGTGGCGGCAGCGGAGGCTTTCCCACACCCGCCGCACGCCAGCGGCGGGTTCCCCCCTGCGACGGGCCGTCGCACAGACAAAGGCCCGTTCCCCCTTCTCAAGGGGTAAATCCTTGAAAAAAGTAGGTTTTAAGAAAGCCCAAGATCAATGTCTGGACAGAGATTGTTATTCCTCCCGCTTTCTGATAGCTCAGAAAGCAGCGAGATTAATGTATATGAAACTGATACTCATGACAGTGTCGCAGAAATGATAATCATCCTCGTACGGGAAGGAAGGATTTTGAGGTGTGACTATGGAGCCGAACAAGCAGTTTTCTTGAGTTTCTGAAAAGAGTGGGATATAGTCTGAGTGTACATATTATTAACTTTAAACTAGTTTATGGTGAGTATAGGAGTGATGGCTATTTGTGAATGATTGTGTGTGTTAGATTAGGTATAACATTTTTCTTTATTATTTCAGATTGCACATTCTTGTGTGAGAGGGGTGCTGACCTCCCAAGACACAGTGAGGTGCATTCTTAGGTATGCTGTGATGAACTCCTTGGCTATGCAATACAATTGGTGTGGCAAAGGAGAGAAACAGCTTAGCATCTTGAAGTTGAAGGACACCATTATCAGTAAGTATAATAGTCAAATTTGCTTGAATCTATCTATCAATTCTATTCTCTCTTACACCTTGCCTTCCCCCTAGGGGGTGGCCACTGCAGAAAAGCCTCCACATCCCCCTGTCCATACACTCCCTCCTTGCTTGCTCCAGCCCTCCTCATCCACCAGCAATGCTCTCACACATGTTCTCCTTCATCCTATCCACCCATCTTCCAAGCTGCCTTCCTCTCCTATTACAACCCTCAACTTCACATACATACACCTTTTTTACAAACTCATCACGCTTCATGCTTTCAACATGGCCAAACCACCTCAATGCATTCCTCCTCACCCATTCCACCACCCCACACTACACTCCACCTGCATGGGTTCCCATACCACACCTTTCATACACACTCATTACTCACACCCTCCCACCTTGACACAATTCACATGCCCCTCTCAGGTAGCTCATATCCACAGCACACTCTTGACTGCTGTGCCCTGCTCCATGTCCAGGTCTTTGACCCATATGTCAGTGTTGGAAGGAGAATGCTATTCCTCTGACCCAGCGAGCTTTCCTATCTGGATCTGGAGAATAATGCGCAGGGCACCTGTATAGGTGCAAAACACATATATGAAACCTATCATTAGCTTTCTCCAGATCCATGAAAGCTGCAAACAATTTTTTTTACTCTTTCCCAAGTACTCTTCTACTATCATTTTAATTGCAAATATTTGAGCCACACAACTGTTACCCTTCTTAAACCCTCCTTGCTGCTCACTGATCTTCCCTTCAGTAACCTCCATCAACTTCTCTGTCAAGATTTTTCCATACACTTTTCCTGGCACACTAAGCAACAGGGGTGTGGAGTCGGCTACTTTTGGCCGGAGTCGGAGTCGGTAAAAATACCCCCAATTCCGACTCCCCAGCATAATCACTTATCGTGTAATGCAGTTGTGAGGTTTTTTTCTTTTACATTATCTAGATGTCTATGTAGAGTACATGTAATTTGGATGTAAATACATGTAAGAAAAAGGACCTCAAGAGAGTCTACCAGCACTACAGGCAGCATCTAAAAAAAAAAAAATAAATAAAAAAAATGCAATAGAGGGGGAGGGGCCGGAGTCGGAGTCGCAACTTTAAAATTTCCCGGAGTCGGAGTCGGAAAATTTCAACTCTGACTCCACACCCCTGCTAAGCAAACTTATCCCCCTATAATTATTACATTAATTTTTTCTACCTTGTCCTTTGTGAAAAGAGACAATAATTGCCTTCCTCCAGTCATCTGGTACTTCTCCCTGTCTCCATGCAAGCTCACATATCAAGGACATCCATTCTACCACTGCTTCTCCTCTATATTTTAACATTTCACCAATTATTCCATCTATACCTGCAGATCTGCCACACTTTAGCTTGGCTATTGCTTTCCCTATCCTCTTCTCTATCAATTTCTATGTTTATACACTCGCTTTCTACCTGTTTCCACATCCATATTTGTCACTATTGCTTCACTTGTAGTCATCTCAATACTCAAGGAATATATCTGAGTGCTGTTTCTTTCATGTGATATATCAGTAATATTTATATTCTGTTACTACTATATAAGCCTTGTTAGGATGGTAGTACAAAAGTAAAGTGTAGGTCAGGGAACCAAACCCTGCAGGTTTCAGAAAGTGACTATACTTATTACTTAATAAGGGGTAAATAGGAACTAGTGAAAATAATCATTTTGACAGAGAGTATGCGCAAGCATCCAGACTATAGGCATTCAACAGCAACCTCTGTCGAAATCATTATGAAAGAATGGTTCCGCACAGCCAGAGACCGTGATGGAGGGCGACGAAGGAGAGATCGAAGTGCTCCAGACCACTAAAAACAGTGTGAACACACAGAAATAATACTGAGGCTTTGCCAGGTCGCAACTATGAGTGTTAGGTATGCATGCAACACATAACATAGGTATCCTGTTAATAACTGAACTATGGAAATGTTTGCAATTTCTACTACCTCACCTACATACCTGTGTGAATACTTGAAATACCTCAGTCATTAGTACAAATAGACTATAGTCTATTCACTTCCTGATTCCTACCCAAGCCAGTAAGAACATGTCACTGTATGTAAGAGGAAGGGAGGGAGGGAGACCACACCGGCCAACTCTCCCACACCAACCAACCGGACACCTGCCTCTCCCTCTCTCCCACAGTGACGTGCATAATGACCACAAAATCTCCCTTTTCCCTTCTTACATCGTATTTTACTTAAGATCTGAGGGTACCATTGTGTTCAGGAGAGTTTTTTTTGTACAAGAACATATGTTTTCTTCCGAATTTAGCTTAAAAATATCTAAAGGGCTAAATATCTAAAAGGACAAGTTTCTGCTTTGATGCCAGATATTATACAGGTAACTCTCGATTTATGCGAGTTTGGTTCACGCGTTTTTTAAATAACGCGGGGTCCAAAATCCAAATAAATGTTTAATTTACACGTTTTTTTCACTTATACGCGATATTTTATGGAGTGGCCACCAGATGTCTCACGCAGCTGGACTCACACGCCGCGGCCACACAGCTGAGCTCAGTTCTTCCCGCGCGCCACTTGAACAACAATACAGTACCCACGCTGCCGCACTACTCAACAATAGGGGTGGGCAGATACCAGTACCGGTACTAACGGTACCAGCTATATGGTACGGTACTGGTACCAGACTGCTCAGTACCGGTACCAATACTAGCCAGTCGCTCATGGTGTCCCTCATTTCTTCCTCACACGCGTGAGGCTGAGACTGAGTGCTAAGTGGATATCTCGGTGATATGGATATTCTCTCTCTCTCTCTCTCTCTCTCTCTCTCTCTCTCTCTCTCTCTCTCTCTCTCTCTCTCTCTCTCTCTCTCTCTCTCTCTCTCTCTCTCTCTCTCTCTCTCTCTCTCTCTCTCTCTCTCTCTCCACTGAATGAAGTGAATATTTATTTTTCGATAGAAACCTACCTCTTGTTTGATTTACATTGTTTTTGATTTACGCGACCTCTTCAAGGACACAATACTCACGTAAATCGAGAGTTACCTGTATAAGAAGCATTACCTGCATCATGTTGAGTTACTGACATATATAGAGTAATATATGACATGTACCTTGCCCTAGTCAGAACTTTAACTCTGTAAGAGCCACTCAGTTGCCAAGAGTTTGAGAACAAAATTTCCTGTGATAATATTTTTTGCAATTGTATGTTTAAGCTGATTTTGTGGTGACCTGATGTTTAAGAATAATACTCAAATTTCTAGATAGATAGATAGGGAATTTTTAATCCCCTGTACACTTAAATGTTGGACTTAAAAACTTCCGTTTTTTTTCTGAGCTACAGAGCTGTGTCAAGTGTCTGGCATGTGAGGGCCGCCTCCCTTGTAAAGGTAACATTGGCCCTATATACTATAAATAGACTGACAAATTTCTCTACATCTGAGGTAGGGTAAGGTTTTGTATGTCACAGAATTGTATTTCATTTGATTTACTCCTGCATTATTCTGACATCATTAATTTGTGCCCCAGTCAAAGATAAATCTGTGCCACATTATATTTTTTTGTTATATTGTCACTATGAATTTATTAATCTGATGGAAATGTTATTAGGAATACATATTATATTCTCAGAGTTCTGAGGTATACAGTAGGGTAAGTAGGTTTTGTATTATCATAGAATTATATCATTTGGTTTACTTCTGTATTATTCTGGCATCATTAATTTGTGCCCCAGTGAAACATATTTCTTTGAGCTGCATTATGTACCGTCACAGAATGATTTATTACTCTGATGGAAATATTATCATTAGGAATACATGTTAAATTCTCAGAATCCAAATATGCAGTTTTTTTTAAGTTATGAGTACTCATGTTTTGCTTAAGTTGGGAACACTGCATATATATATATATATATATATATATATATATATATATATATATATATATATATATATATATATATATATATATATATATATATATATATATATATATATATATATATATATATATATATATATATATATATATATATATATATATATATATATATATATATATATATATATATATATATATATATATATATATATATATATATATATATATATATATATATATATATATATATATATATATATATATATATATATATATATATATATATATATATATATATATATATATATATATATATATATATATATATATATATATATATATATATATATATATATATATATATATATATATATATATATATATATATATATATATATATATATATATATATATATATATATATATATATATATATATATATATATATATATATATATATATATATATATATATATATATATATATATATATATATATATATATATATATATATATATATATACGAGTACATATTGTTTTTTGTGTCTTAGAGTGCTAAAAGTATGTACAGCTGGTCGACATACATTGTTTTTCAGTGCAAAATCAAGTGTTTTTGTGTACGAAAATGGTTCCATAATTCAATACTTGGTAACTGTGATAGAATGTGTGTGTGACTGCCTCAAGGTCACTACTTGGCTGACCTCACAATGATTATAGAACGTTTTCACTTTGTTTCAGACTTGATTTCGTTCGTGTCACACGCCCAAATTCACTTTCCATGTGGGTCGACGTCACCCCTGGGGGCATATTGGCCTGGGAGAGGCTAGGCCGACTCACAAGTTGACGCTCTGACCCATATGAGCGTATAGATGCGCACGGGAGCGTCCTTTCAATTGCAATTAATTACGGTAATTTGCAAACGCGTCTGACGCTTCAACGGTATATGATTGCAAATCGCTTTTAACGCGTGAGACGCGTCAACGGTACTCTACAGGTTAAGAACAGTGGCAGTCTGGCAATCTTCAAGAAAGCGCTGAAGACTTACTTATTCACTAAATCCTACGACTTTACAAACGTGAGGATCAGGGTTGCAGTAAAGGAAATAATTGAAACATATACTCCTATTTTTCAAAGAATTACTTCACATACACACATATATCATCCACAGTCTTTTCTGATACTTTGATTTGAAGCTGCTGTCATTTTTCTTTGAGCAATTTCAGTGAGGACATGTCCAAAACACGACATGATCTGGTTAGTCTGTTAAGAGACTAGAGAGTTGTGGTGTGGTGCTGGCCATGGCTGGCTGGCTGGCTGCAGCTGGTCAGTCTTAGGACTGGCTCAAACAGCCAGCCAGGTTACTTATCACGATGTAATATGATACAAGGTTACTCCAACATGTGTTTTAAACTAATGTAGACAATTTTGAGGTTTACGTTCATTTAATTATTTTCATTTATAAAAAAATATAAAAAAAACCAATCTATATCAAAAAATCTGATTTAAATTATTATTATTATTTTTTTTTTTTTATTAAAAAAAAATCAACAACCCTGGTGAGGATTGAGAACAACTTTAGGTGCTAATGTTACTGTTGTAATGTTGGTGGCCCTGTGGAGCGCTGCTGCGGCGGCGGACCGGGGCCTGAAACCTCATCACCGGTGAACGGAAACAGGTAAACTTGACATGGGTAAGCTTGGGTGTGATTCTGAAATAATACCAAGCTGTCACCTCAGCCACAAAAAGCTTGAAACAGGTAAACTTGACATGGGTAAGCTTGAGTGTGATTCTGGAATAATACCAATCTGTCACCTCAGCCACAAAAAGCTTGAAACAGGTAAACTTGACATGGTAAGCTTGAGTGTGATTCTGGAATATTACCAATCTGTCACCTCAGCCACAAAAAGCTTGAAACAGATAAACTTGACATGGGTAAGCTTGGGTGTGATTCTGGAATATTACCAATATGTCACCTCAGCCACAAAAAGCTTGAAACAGATAAACTTGACATGAGTAAGCTTGAGCGTGATTCTGGAATATTACCAATCTGTCACCTCAGCCACAAAAAGCTTGAAACAGATAAACTTGACATGGGTAAGCTTGGGTGTGATTCTGGAATAATACCAAGCTGTCATCTCAGCCACAAAAAGCTTGAAACAGGTAAACTTGACATGGGTAAGCTTGGGTGTGATTCTGGAATAATACCAAGCTGTCACCTCAGCCACAAAAAGCTTGAAACAGGTAAACTTGACATGTGTAAGCTTGGGTGTGATTCTGGAATAATACCAAGCTGTCACCTCAGCCACAAAAAGCTTGAAACAGATAAACTTGACATGAGTAAGCTTGAGTGTGATTCTGGAATATTACCAATCTGTCACCTCGGTAAATCTTAAGAAGTACACTCCACCTCCAACACCCCAGCCCCCTACTCCGCCAAAACAAGCCTGGGGCCTGTGGGAACTGGGGTTTGGGAAGCCAAATCACTGAAAAATGGGCTTCCAAAATTTCCCTAGAAAAATCTCAAAGCCAGGGAAAATTCCCATCTCTAAAGTAGGGAAAGTCCCTAACGCATACTCTTGTAGTCTATTCCAATATGACCTAGCATTCGGTCTGTTGACGAATGTCAGGCGTGTCATTGGATGGTGGGCATAGTGCCCCTAGCTGTAGTGCCGACTTGCCTGATGGGCAAGCCTCACATAACCCACTTAGCCAGGTCTTTGGCTGACTGGTAAAGGAGTGGCTCTCCTGTTACGCTGGTCGCAAGTTCGATCCCTGGCGCCGGCAAAACCTTTCCTTGTCTGGATTAATTTCTCGTGTGTTTCATTACACGCAGAGATCGTGTTGGAGTAAAGAGAAAATTCTGGCATTTCACCCCGCCCCCCAACGCCCCCCTCCCAATCCGTCCTGTGTCGCGTAATTTCTGACGGGCCACGCCGCATGTCAAATATATTTTAACTACTCCAACTGAACTTTACGACCTGCTAACAGGGGGCTTCGCCCCCTTCGACCCCCCAATCTAACCAGGGGGGCTGCACCTCCCCCTGGACCCCCCTTCCCCACATGTATATGCGATTTCCTTCTGTGAGGAGGTATTTCTCGTAACACTGGTTGCACCACCATCTCAGCCGCCACCACAGGAGGCTGCACTTTCGTCAATATTATCCCATATTTTCAATAATAAATAGTCCTTGAATTGGATTTTGAAAGTGTTTCCATGGTTGTTGAACATTTGTAGAAAAGATATATGAATAGCTAGTGTTGTTTCATAAGGTAGGTACCGTAATTTACGGATTACAAGATGATGCATCTTGGAAGACGCACCCTAATATTGGAGATAAATTTTGAGAAAAAAAAAATTAAGTCATTCTCACACAAGAACAGCTTCACCATATCTAGTGGCGGCGCCAAGGAGAGGCTTGGGGGGGCTGGAGCCCCCCAAAATAATGAGCCAAGCCCCCCCTCAGCCCCCCCAATGTTGCTGCCAGAATTATGGGCTTACAGAACTCACCTGATTTACTAATCTATTGTTTCACCAGCTTTTTTTATCAATTAATTCTAGGAGGGCCAAACAGCTGAACATTGATGCTATTATAGACACATTTGCTGCCAATCACCAGAACAGGCGCATAGTTTTAAAGTAACATCTTGATTTAAATTTCTTGGGCTGTTTGCCGTGCTCTAACTTCTACTATTCTCCCTCAGATTGTATTAACTTCATATAGAATCATTATTTTCTGCCATGTTAACTGCGTACTTGCACATGTCTATATATTTTATTTCTTCACTTTGATGACATTTTGTGAAGCCCCTCCACATTTTACCCCAGCCCCCTCTCAGCCCCCCCAATGAAAATTTCCTGGCGCCACCACTGACCTTATCCATGAATTTATGTAACCTTTTCTTAAAACTATCTATTGTCTCAGCACTCACCACAAATGTACAAATAGGCAATTTCAACTACCGTTGGTAAATACACACACACTGAAACAGTGGGTCCCCGACACAAACATGGCGGCATGTAGGCTATTGGTTTGTTTACATTCATCACTTGTCCGATTTTGTCCGTATGGCGATGACATACTAGTTGGTGGTTAGTAAATATACTATACATATATGCAGCCGATCCTAAGGCTTGCTGGTCTATGGAAATAAGCCACCTGTACCATCAAGATCAAGAGCGGAATGGCTCCCACCGCTACCAGCCGCACAATAAACAACAGACGTTTGAGTCACGTTTGGGCTTGTGGCTTGGCTCCAGGAAGGTTTATGGTATTGGAAATACTTGTAACAAGTAAGTACTGAGGTTATATCATATAAAAGGCTGAATTAAATAGTTACTTAGGTTAACATCATAATGTAATAACAACATACAAATCCACATCCCTATCGGTTGAGCCAACACGGTGACCGTCCAAGCTCACTTGAGCCTGGACGTTGCTGCCACAATACCACATTCGTCTTGGAAGACGCACAAGTATTTTTCATGGTATTTTTTAGGAAAAAAAGTGCGTCTTGTAAGCCGAAAAATATGGTAATGGATTGAAATACTGGCACAGTACTAAAACTATTCCTAACCCAACAGTTAGCTTCATCAATCCTTGTAGGGAACCATTGTTTTGGTGGTGGAAGGCCAAATCACTGAAAAATGGGCTTCCAAAATGTCCCTAAAAAATCATAAATATATGGAAAATTCCCTAGTCTAAAGTAAGGAAAGTCCCTAACGTATACTCTTGTAATTTATTCCAATATAACCTACCAGCCGCCGCAGCAGGTCTGTTGACGAGTGTCGGGCGCGTAATTGGATGGTCACTGTAGGAACCCCCACCCCCACCCCCACCGCCCCAAGCCGTATAAGTGAGCAACTCATGGCAAATGTCATGTTTCATAAAAACATATGGTACAATACTGACGGTTAACCCATCCACTTCTTGTAAGTTGATGGTAGATCATTGTTACCGAGTAGTTTGGGGTACAAAATGCAACAGATTTGTGACAGCTGTCATATATGACCCGTTAGTGACCTAACGATTGCTACGTATCACCCTGGCCTCCATTCTACTTAAACTATGAGTACGCGCGTCGAACAATATCCGGTTGGTTTCTGACACGTGACAAGCTTCATGCGACCGCTATTCACAAAACGCATATATGTCACACGCCCGGGTCATTATTCGATTCAATTTTGGATAGTAATCGGTCCTTTTGTCTAACTACATGCATACCATTAAAGAGGTTGAATAGTCAGTCAACACTTACCAAGAGGTGAAGTACAACGTTATTTTGAGTGAGAGAGTGAGACTCTGGTCCATCCATCATGGCGGCGCGATGAAAACTGACTGAAAACATGCCTACGTGGCGCTGCTTGCGCGACTCAACCCGCATAGTAATACATCCTGAATATAATCATTTAAAATTATAAAATACAAATACTTGCGCTATTATGTGCTTTAATATAGCGAAGAAAATAACGTAGAACTCATAAAGACCGTTTTATGTCTAAAATCATAAGGATCCATGCGCGTACTGACTTGGGAACTATATAGTTTGTATGGTGCACTGCAAGGCAGGTACGAGGCTCAGTCTGTGCATAGAGGCGCTCGTGAAACAATAACAATGGACTTAGAAAATCCAAGCACCCAACTTTATAATTAACGAGGCTTGCCCCCTGGCCCCTCCCCAAGGTAAAACGTATACGAAAATGCATTTTAATTAAAATTCTCTCACGTGCTAATTTACTACGAATATTGGTTTGGAGTGGTGCTCCCTAAGATTAACCCTGAAATAATACCAATCTGTCACCTCAGCCACAAAAAGCTTAAAACAGGTAAACTTGATATGGGTAAGCTTGGGTGTGATTCTGGAATATTACCAAGCTGTCACCTCAGCCACAAAAAGCTTGAAACAGTTAAACTTGACATGGGTAGGCTTGGGTGTGATTCTGAAATAATACCAAGCTGTACTTCAGCCACAAAAAGCTTGAAACAGGTAAACTTGATATGAGTAAGCTTGGGTGTGATTCTGGAATAATACCAAGCTGTCACCTCAGCCACAAAAAGCTTGAAACAGGTAAACTTGGGTGTGATTCTGGAATAATACCAAGCTGTCACCTCAGCCACAAAAAGCTTGAAACAGGTAAACTTGATATGGGCAAGCTTGGGTGTGATTCTGGAATAATACCAAGCTGTCACCTCAGCCACAAAAAAGCTTGAAACAGGTAAACTTGATATGGGTAAGCTTGGGTGTGATTCTGGAATATTACCAAGCTGTCACCTCAGCCACAAAAAGCTTGAAACAGGTAAACTTGACATGGGTAAGATCGGGTGTGATTCTGGAATAATACCAAGCCGTCACCTCAGCCACAAAAAGCTTGAAACAGGTAAACTTGACATGGGTAAGATTGGGTGTGATTCTGGAAAAATACCAAGCTGTCACCTCAGCCACAAAAAGCTTGAAACAGGTAAACTTGGGTGTGATTCTGGAATAATACTGACCCATCACCTCAACCTCCAATAAAAAGCTTGAAATAGATAACCTTGTAATACGCACTGGGTGGGCGTGGAGGCGTGGGGGCATTGTGTGGGCGTGGGGGCGTGGGCGGCGTGGCAGACTCCGCAGCGTTGCTCTGTTTACTTCCGTTGATCTTGATCTTGATGTCACAAGAGTCCAGAGAAGGGAGGTTGTTGGTTTTGTATGGCCTTATAGATTGATTGATAGTTTATAGTTGCAGGTAAACAACAAGGGAGAAGGGAGGAACATGCCATCCCAACCCCCAGGCAGGACAGAGTGTGATTATACAACTATATTAATACATGTGTAGGTATAGCACCATGAAACTAAAAAAAATACAACGGTAGGAAGGAAAGCACAACAAGGGAGGGGGCAGTACCTCCCCCTGGACAATAAGACAATAAAATGTGGGGACGGAGAATATTGCCCAAGCACTAGATGGGAATGAATACAGAGATAGAATAAATACTAGTCTTTAAAGTAAAATACTGCAGAGATCACAGCCTTGTATAGCACGGCAGTAGTTCAGGCTGCCACACACGGCATCACCACCTTGGTGCAAACTGAGGGTGTTCTTTGAGGATAGCAGGGAGGACATCATGGTTCAAGAGCCAACAAATTGTCTGGGGCAGGTCAAGGCAGTCCCGTGGCTTAAACTTAGCAATGAGAGGGCATTCCATGACATAGTGATGCAGTGTGTGGCCCCTCGGCCTGGCACAGAGCGTGCAGCAGACACCAGGGGAGTTACTAACCTCCCAGTAGTAGCCTACATATATAGCCTAGCCTAAGGCGCATTGCTACCACATCCTGAGGGGCACTGTGTCGCCCATAGGGGTAAACACAGCGCTGGGAGACACTAACATAGTGGAGGCTGCTGGCGCTGCCATTGTCACAGCAGTGTCTGAGTTGGGTAGCAATGCTATCACGTGAATAATGCCTAAGTCTATTCTTAACATAGCTAAGCGTATAGTCAGTGCCAGGGGGCGGATTCTGAAACGAAGTTACGGCGTCGTATCTGCTTAAGGCGCCGCAAGTCCGGCCGTAGCGCTTCCGCTGGTATACTCAAAACACCGGCGCGGCCATTTTGAGGAGAGTTACGGCGCCGCAGGTTAAGGCGGGTGTGGGCCGCCCTAAGTGAGTTACGGCCTCCTCTCCCTGCACGCCTTCGCTGCTACAAGTGGAACATACAGCCTTCATACAGGTATGAAATGCATATAAACGATGTTTATGTAGTTATACTACTTATTCAACTGTAAGAAGTGAATGAACTACCAGTAAGCTGTGTGGTAATATATGTTCAATGTAGTTTTACATTTATGCTCTCATGTACGTTGTGTTTCTCTGCTTGCATTTACCAGCTTATTATGTTGCTATTTGTGTGTCTTCGCGCATATTATTGCTTGTGGATGTCCCTGTGTTGTCTGGCACTTACTTTGATGTATTTGTTTGTTATTGTGCATGTAAAGTAGTGCGTGTTGTAATAGTGGCTGTTTCTATTGTTTCAGGAGGTGACTCCAGTTGTTTGTGTGCAATAAAACCTATGTCAGGTTTTTCATCTTTTACAACAATTTATTGCACACAAAAAATTTGAGAGGCCATGGAACAGTTTCTACGTCCAGAGCGCTTCGAGGCTGACCCGGATTCTGCCACCGCTGCTAAGGAGTGGACGCACTGGCTGAGGACATTCAACAACTTCTACCAAGCAGTACAGACGACATCTCCCAGTGCAGACAAACTAATCCTACTCACCAACTACGTTGCTCCTCGAGTGTACGACTACATAGCAGACTGTGACACTTATGATAAGGCTGAGAAAGCACTGACATCCCTGTATGTAAAACCTAGAAATGAGGTGTTTGCTAGGCATGTCCTGGCCACACGTAGGCAGGGGTCGGGTGAGTCTCTAGACCAGTTTCTCCAAGCTCTGAAGCTCCTAGCAAAAGACTGTCAGTTCAAAGCAGTGTCGGCAGAGCAGGCGTGTGATAACTATGTTAGAGATGCATTCATCAATGGACTTTCTTCTGGTGCCATTCGTCAAAGACTACTCGAAAATATAACACTTTAACATATATATTTACTCCGTCTTCAATTGTGATCCTGTCCATAAAGTATGAGTGCATAGGAACATGGCAACATACCTATCTACTTACTAGTTCTTTGCAACTCCACACAATAAAAATGTATCATTGCAAGAGGCAGTGGGAAGTCTTCTCACAAGTTTTCACCAAACTTCCTAGTTACTGTATTACTAAACAGCTTGTTG
Organism: Eriocheir sinensis; assembly: GCF_024679095.1. NCBI lineage: Eukaryota > Metazoa > Arthropoda > Malacostraca > Decapoda > Varunidae > Eriocheir > Eriocheir sinensis. The sequence goes on from NW_026111641.1 coordinate 225,589, forward strand.
TAAAAGATGAAAAACCTGACATAGGTTTTATTGCACACAAACAACTGGAGTCACCTCCTGAAACAATAGAAACAGCCACTATTACAACACGCACTACTTTACATGCACAATAACAAACAAATACATCAAAGTAAGTGCCAGACAACACAGGGACATCCACAAGCAATAATATGCGCGAAGACACACAAATAGCAACATAATAAGCTGGTAAATGCAAGCAGAGAAACACAACGTACATGAGAGCATAAATGTAAAACTACATTGAACATATATTACCACATTCTCCCCACCTATGAAATTCAAGCAGCATAATCATCAAAATACTTAGGTGCCCGCCGGGTCCTTTCGGACCTCCGGAGTGGTACAGGTGTAGTGCCTTGACCAGATGCAGCAGGATGCTCTTGAACAGCACTTTCCCCGGGTGTAACGTCATGAGTGACTTCTTGAAGAGCAGGTTCCGAGTTTGCTCTAGCATCTGGACGGCGCACCTCAGACTCTGATATACCTAGAGACTCTAGAGATTGCGGCAGTGAAGGTCTGGTGGCCTCCACGCTGCTACTATCATCACCACTTAAAGGTGCAAGATGCCTCAAAGACACAGTGGACTCTCTACCATCAGGAAACTTGACATGGGCATATTCAGGATTAGCTTCTACTATTTCTACTTCATCTACTAAAAGGGTCATTCTTGCTGTGCCGTACTTGTCTTAATAGAGCGGGACCTTTGGTGATGAGCCAGGTAGGCAACGTACGACCTGACGTGGACTTCCGAGGATGCTTTAGGAAACGCTCGTGTGGTGTACAATTAGTTGACGTACATAGCAGGGAACGGATAGAGTAAAGTGCATCTGGGAGGACAACTTCCCATTGCGAGACATCAAGATTCCTTGTTCTGAGAGCTAACCGAATGGTTTTCCATATGATTCCATTGTACCTCTCCACCTGACCATTGCCCCTTGGGTTGTAGGGCGTAGTGCGACTGGTAGCCACTCCTTTCTCTAGTAAGAATTTCTTCAGTTCTTCTGACATGAAAGAGGCTCCCCTGTCTGAGTGTACGTATGCTGGCATTCCGAATAGTGCAAACAGTTGTACCAAACACCCGATGATAGCACCAGCAGTCATGTCTGAACAAGGGAACGCAAAAGGGAACCGTGAGAATTCGTCAATGACTGTGAGCAAGTATCTGTTTTTCGACTGTGACGGAAGGGGCCCCTTAAAATCCAAGTTCAATCTCTCGTATGGCTGAGTAGCTTTCACCAGATGGCCATCATCAGGCTTATAGAACTGAGGTTTGACAGTAGAGCAGATTGGACAAGAAGCAGTAACCTTCTTTACATCCTCAACAGAATAAGCCAGGTTTCGAACTCGGATGAAATGCACCATCCTTGACACTCCAGGATGACATAGACTTTCATGCAGTTGTTTGAGTTTGTCTGTAGCTACAGCACCACAGACACGCGAGAGAGCATCTGCAGGAATATTTTCCGTACCTGGACGATACACTATATCGTAGTGGTAGCATGACAGTTCAATGCGCCACCTGGCTATCTTGTCGTTCTTGATTTTGCTTGAAGATCTTGTGTCGAACATGAATGTTACACTTCGCTGGTCAGTAATCAGCTTAAAGTGATGACCAATTAGGTAATGCTTCCACTTTCTGAGGGCCTCAACTATGGCATAAGCTTCTTTCTCTACTGAAGAATGCCTTTGTTCACTGTCAGAGAGAGTGCGAGAGAAGAACGCTACAGGACGTCCATTCTGAGTGAGAGTAGGCAATGGCATGGTCTGAGGCATCTGTTTCGACTGTGAAAGGGATGTAGGATGAATGGCTTGCACCACGGACTTCGCAATTTCATTCTTCAATTTCTCAAAAGTCAGAGAAGCTTCAAAAGACAATGGGAATCTCGTGGAGTGTGAAAGAGGCCGGACTTTCTCAGAGAAGTTGGGTATCCATCGTGAGTAATGAGCAAGCAACCCCAACATTCTCCGAAGAGAGGCAGTATCCTTGGGAAGGGGTAGACTCAAGAGAGGCTGCAGTCGTTCTGGATCAGGTCTGATCTCTCCGTCCTTTATAGAGTATCCCAGAAGGTTTATAGACTGTGTCCTGAAATCACACTTGTCATGATTAAAGGTGAGGTTGTAATCCTTCGCCACTTTCAAGAAATGATTTAGGTTTTTGTCATGCTCCTCTTCCGTCTCTCCACATACAGTCACATTGTCCACATAAGCAAATGCCCCTTCCACCTTTTCTTTTGCAAGGATCTGATCCACAACTCGTTGGAAAGCGGCCACCTGTTCTTCACACCAAATGGGATTCGATTGAACTCATACAGCTTTCCACGCGCCTCAAAAGCAGGGTACAACTTTTCGTCTTCTAGTATTGGCACTTGGTGGTAGGCGCTCTTCAGGTCCAAGGTGCTAAACACTTTAAATCTTGAGACATTGTTCACTGTTTCATCGATCCGAGGCAAAGGGTAAGCATCCAGCTCAGTAAACCTGTTTATAGTTTGTGAATAATCAATCACCATTCTCTTCCTGTGATTGTGCCCTGCAGTGATTAGCACCTGGGCCCTCCATGGAGACTGGCTGGGTCTTATTATTCCTTCTTGTAGCATTCTACCAATTTCAGTTTTGACAAATTCCTTATCAGCCTGAGAGTAATGTCTCGACTTTGCAGCAATGGGTCTGCAGTCTGCTGTCAGATTGCTGAAGAGTGCGGGCGCAACCAACTTCACTGCAGCCAGCCCACATATCTTGAGTGGTGGGCGTGCTCCTCCAAAAGCCATTTCTAGAGCAGAATGATTCTTCAAGAATTCATGCCCCAAAATTACATCACTACACAGGGCTGGCAGCACTTTGAGTTTTACACTAGGATAAATTTGTCCTTGCAGCTCCACATCCACACAACAATGACCTAAGATTTTGGACGAGAGAGACGCATCAGCCATGGAGACGTGCCCGTCGTCAGGAAGTATGATTAGGTTGTTTTCTTTAGCAATCTTCTGACTCACAAAATTTTCCGAGCTTCCTGTATCAATAAGTGCATTAACAGGGAGACCATTAACTTTCAAACAACTCAAAGATTTACTAAGACTACTAGGCGCAGCCCCAGACACAGTAGCCAGTGTTGCTGCCGAATATTTAGTTTTACCAGCAGAGGTATCCCCTACCGGTTTCCCTGACCTACACACTTTTGCATAATGTCCTTGTTTCTTACACTTTAGACATAAAGCTTCCCTAGCAGGACATTTGAACCGAGGGTGCCGTTTCAAACCACAGAAAAAACACTGATTGGCGCCAGTAGTGGCGGCAAGATGAGCAGTTTCATCACTACTTTCTAAACACTCTGAATCACCTGACTGACTTTGTGGCTGAGGTACAGCAGCAGTAATTGGCTCAACAGTAGTATAAGAAGCAGAATGTTTCTGAGCCATCTCTAAAGTGCGTGCCTGTTCATAAGCAGTTTGCAAGTTAAGAGTTATATTTTCGAGTAGTCTTAACGAATGGCACCAGAAGAAAGTCCATTGATGAATGCATCTCTAACATAGTTATCACACGCCTGCTCTGCCGACACTGCTTTGAACTGACAGTCTTTTGCTAGGAGCTTCAGAGCTTGGAGAAACTGGTCTAGAGACTCACCCGACCCCTGCCTACGTGTGGCCAGGACATGCCTAGCAAACACCTCATTTCTAGGTTTTACATACAGGGATGTCAGTGCTTTCTCAGCCTTATCATAAGTGTCACAGTCTGTTATGTAGTCGTACACTCGAGGAGCAACGTAGTTGGTGAGAAGGATTAGTTTGTCTGCACTGGGAGATGTCGTCTGTACTGCTTGGTAGAAGTTGTTGAATGTCCTCAGCCAGCGCGTCCACTCCTTAGCAGCGGTGGCAGAATCCGGGTCAGCCTCGAAGCGCTCTGGACGTAGAAACCGTTCCATGGCCTCTCAAATTTTTGTGCAATAAATTGTTGTAAAAGATGAAAAACCTGACATAGGTTTTATTGCACACAAACAACTGGAGTCACCTCCTGAAACAATAGAAACAGCCACTATTACAACACGCACTACTTTACATGCACAATAACAAACAAATACATCATAGTAAGTGCCAGACAACACAGGGACATCCACAAGCAATAATATGCGCGAAGACACACAAATAGCAACATAATAAGCTGGTAAATGCAAGCAGAGAAACACAACGTACATAAGAGCATAAATGTAAAACTACATTGAACATATATTACCACATAATAGTTCTCCAATTAAGTCTTCTTCTTCCTCTGTAGTGAGTCTTTCTATTTCCAATATCTTCTTTCTTTTATTTGCATAAGCTGGGCACTGGATTAAAAAATGGGTTAAATTTTCTCGTTCACTATTGCACATGATGCATTTTGTGTCACCATTCGTGTGCCTATTCCTGTCACTTAATTTTAGGTTGTTAGTCCTTGCCTTATATAATATTTCTGATGATGGCTTGTTGTCATAAAACTTTTCTTCCTTAATCAATTTCTTAAATTTATTATATAATTTTAAACTAGATCTTTCTGCCACTTCTTTCTTCCAATTTTCTGTATCCCATTCCTTAATTTTTCCGTGTAAATTTTGTGTCTTCATTCCCTTCAGATCTGAATGTTTTAATTTTAAGTTTTTCAAAAATTCATTAGTTGTCTGGATCCAGTAATCCTTGGGTATATTTAGTTTTTCTTCTACTATTCTTCTAAGCAGATCATTACTTTCATTTTCTTCTATGTACTTAAGGTATTTCAACTGGTTTCCTCGGACCTTTTCGGTTTGACTGCCGCAAAAATTATGAAACCAAAATACACTTTTCTAATGCAGTTTTTTATGCTCTTTCCGAAAATGTAATTATCTTTTTCGAGAAATGAAAAATAAAAAAGTTATGGCTATTTAAAGGTGTTTATTTCCTATGTATTTGTTAAGAACACAAAATCTTTAAAAAACACAACGTTTAAAAAAAAAAAAAAGTTATGGCTATTTAAAGGTGTTTATTTCCTTTCATAAAAATCTTTAAAATTTAGAATTTTGAAATATTTTCTAGTACCACCTTGAATAAGTCTTGTCCCTCATGCCGGCGACGCCAAATAAATTCACATAGGTAACCATCCATCATTTCACGCTTAGTTCCACAGTGCCTTTTGTTACGGCGTTTCAGCAAATTCCAGGTGCTTTCAATTTGTTGTGTGTGAGCTCCAGTGATAGGATCTACAAAGTTTTCACTGTGATTTACTGTTAAATGCTTAAAGTTGTACCCAGAAATATCCTCTATTTTTTCATATGCCTTCCACATGTCGCTAACGATCGTACTACCTGGTAGAATGTTTTCCTTGATGCAGCTCTCCAGTGTACTCCGATCTCTTCGCTCTACGGCATATAGAAAGACATCTCTAGTTTCTTTACAAACGCCTCCAAACACCCACTGTTCCTTCAGCATTCTTCCTTTATTGTACTTTCTTTTAGCATAGACTGTTTCATCAATTTCCACGGTGCAGTTTGGACCTCCAATCTTTACAGGGTTGTTTAATATTTCATGGGCACACACCTGAAACGAAAACGTTCGGTTAGGTTAGGTTAGGTTAGGTTAGGTTAGGTTAGGTTAGGTTAGACGTTAGGTTTGTTTAGGTTAGGTTAGACGTTAGGTTTGTTTAGGTTAGGTTAGGTTAGGTTTGTTTAGGTTAGGTTAGACGTTAGGTTTGTTTAGGTTAGGTTAGGTTAGGTTTGTTTAGGTTAGGTTAGACGTTAGGTTAGGTTAGGTTTGTTTAGGTTAGGTTAGACGTTACTTTAGGTTAGGTTTGTTTTGGTCTCAATGTTAACTTACCTCTCTTAGATAGTTGTTGTAGTCCACAACCGCGTCATGGCTAATACCCAGTTCGTCCCTGCAGAATTTTATGCTCGTGTATTCTTTTGTCCATGCATAGATGAATTCAATGATTTTATTCATGGGCAAAGTAGATCCTTCTAGCCACGTGTTTTTGCTTAGGTTTACTTCTTCCCGGCAACGACCCTTGTGGCATCTCCAGGAAGACCTCTTGTAATCTATGGTCATTGGATGGTGTTTCTGGCACACTTTCTCTTTCGGTATTATTCCGTGGTTCTGCAGAAAGTTGACAGTACTTTCATTGGATTGAAGGTGTTCCCAAAACCACTTTAGACTATATTCGTCGCTAGCCATATTATCTGAGGAAAAAATGAAAATTAAGTTTCTTAATAAATGCATAGGAAATAACCATCTTTAACTGGCCATAACTTTTTTATTTTTCATTTCTCGAAAAAAAGAATTTCATTCTCGGAAAGAGCATAAAAAACTGCATTAGAAAAGTGTATTTTGGTTTTATAGTTTTTGCGGCAGTGAAACCGAAAAGATCCGTTTCCTCTAATTCTGCTCTCCATGGTGCTGGAGCCAATTTCTCCCCTCAAAGTTGGTATCTGTGCATAGCTAGGTGCTCCTAATATTGGTCTATATACTGAGTTTTCTATCCTTTGTAATTTGTTTATCTCTTGTTTAGTGTACCCAAGTATACTAGACCCGTACAAAACTGATGGTAATACTACACTTTTCCAATACGTTTTGCCAATTAAAATTTTGTTGCAGCTCTGAGATATTATTGGGTAAGTTAGGTTTGCCAATTTCTTTGCTTTTTGTAGAGATTTTTCTTTTTGAATTTTAAAACAATTCCTCTTATTTGTTACTGTTATACCCAGATATTTCATATCACTGACTACTGTAATGCCATTAATCTCTTCAATTTGCATTTTGCTGTTGAAAATTAAAACGTTACTTTTTTCTTTATTAATCTTTAGTCCTGTTGTGTGGCTGAGGTCTGTTAAAACATCGATCATCTTTACCATTTCCTCCTGTGTTCTTGATATCAACAATCCATCATCAGCAAAGAACAGTGCACTTAATTTAAAGAATTCATCTGTGAACCCTCTCTCCTTTTCTAATTTGTCTATTATAGTGTATGTTATTATCTTAAACAGGGTAGTGGAGGCTGTACATCCTTGCTTAATGCCACTGCTTACACACATTTTTATGTCCTCTTCTTTCCCTATTCTTATTGATGTTACATCATTTGTGTATATATCTGCTATTATCTCTATCAGGTTTGGGTGCACTCTGTACTCTTTTAAAGTTCCTATTAAATTGTCTTTTAACTGAATCATATGCTTTTGCAAAATCCACAGCTGTTACATACAAAGGTTTCCTCTCTTTAAAGGATTTATCAATACAGTATTTTAAAACCATTAAATTATTTTCTGCTCTTCCTTTTTTTGTAAAACCACTTTGATTTTCCTTCACTAGGTTGTTGCTTACTAAATGTTCTTCAATAGTGTCTTTTACTGTTACGGAATAATCACACTCTGTCCTGCCTGGGGGTTGGGATGGCATGTTCCTCCCTTCTCCCTTGTTGTTTACCTGCAACAATAAACTATCAATCAATCAATCAATCAATCAATCATAAACAGTTTATAGGATACGTTGGTTATGGCATTAGGTCTTAATTCTGTCCTGTGACATCAAGATCAAGGTCAAGATCAACGGAAGAAAACAGAGCAACGCTGCGAAGTTGGCCACACCGCCCACGCCTCCACGCCCACACAGTGCCCCCACGCCCATCCAGTGCGTATTACAAGGCTATTACAAGCTTACCTATTACAAGCTTTTTGGGGGAGGTTCAGGTGATGGGTCAGTATTATTACAGAATCACACCCAAGCTTACCAGTGTCAAGTTTACCTGTTTCAAGCTTTTTGTGGCTGAGGTGACAGCTTGGTATTATTCCAGAATCACACCCAAGCTTACCTGTTTCAAGCTTTTTGTGGCTGAGGTGACAGCTTGGTAATTCCAGAATCACACCCAAGCTTATCAATATCAAGTTTACCTATTTCAAGCTTTTTGTGGCTGAGGTGACAGCTTGGTATTATTACAGAATCACACCCAAGCTTACCCATGTCAAGTTTACCTGTTTCAAGCTTTTTGTGGCTGAGGTGACAGCTTGGTATTATTCCAGAATCACACTCAAGTTTACCTGTTTCAAGCTTTTTGTGGCTGAGGTGACAGCTTGGTATTATTCCAGAATCACACCCAAGCTTACCCATGTCAAGTTAACCTGTTTCAAGCTTTTTGTGGCTGAGGTGACAGCTTGGTATTATTCCAGAATCACACCCAAGCTTACCCATGTCAAGTTTACCTGTTTCAAGCTTTTTGGGGCTGAGATGACAGCTTGGTATAAGGTAAAATTCTAGTGTTTGCCCATACTCCCCCCTCCCCCCCATACAAGCCTGGGGACCTGTGGGAATGCAGGATTTTGGGTGGGGGACACGAAATCCGTCGCAATCGCGTATTTTTTTAAGTGTGTGTGAGGGGGGGAAAAAATTCCCTAGATCTAGGCAAATTCCTTACATTTAGGGATTTTTCCTCCCATCACCACTAAATTGAGCGTTTGCGATGAATTTAGTGTTCCCCATACGGAAACCACGCACTCAGCGGATCCCCAAGCTTGTTTTGGGAGAGAAGCGTAGTGAACCCACCAAACGATGCTCACCTCACCATCTGGCGTGGCACCAGCAGCCATCTGTGCTCACATAAACGCCTCCACCACACTCATGCCCTCTCTCTAGTACGTTGTCACCTCATCGCAAGGTTTCTGTCCTCCAAGTAGAGTCCGTGGCACCAAACACAGTGTATCTTCATTGTTTATCACTGACACAAGTAAAACCACCGGCTAGCCGGGATCCATCCAACACCGCGCCTTTAACAATACTACGGCTTGTGCAGGGAGTGCAGGCTCTCGAACCTCTTTCCCGAGCTGCTCAAACACGTGAATCCTTACTGACCGGATTTTGAATCTGCTTCACGGGCTCGTATTCCCAGTATGCAAGGTGATTGTGGATATTGACTCCGCGCTTCCAGAATACGATAATACGCCTCCATATATCATAGTAAAAAAAAAAAAGTACTTAAAAGTAAAGAAGCCGAATTAATCCCCTTCCCCCAACGATCTTGGGGGACCTGCGTGAACTCGGGGTATTTGGGTGGGGGAGCATATTTAAACTACTCCAACCGAACTTAACGACCCCACTGTTAACCAAGGGGGGCTGTGCCCCCCCCTGGACCCCCCCCTCTTAAAGGTGCGTGTTCTAAAAAAAAAATAACCACGCGTGGTGGACCTGGTCTCACATGCGTGGGCTAATGGCTAACTAAGCGTACCATCGCTAACCAAGCGTACCATCGGTAATAGTATTAGGTAAAGGTGCATGTTAAAAAAAAAAAATAACCACGCGTGGTGAACCTGGTCTCACATGCGTGGGCTAATGGCTAACTAAGTGTACCATTGCTAACCTAGCGTACCATTGGAAATAGTATTAGGTAAAGGTGCGTGTTAAAAAAAAAATAATAAATAACCATGCGTGGTGGACCTGGTCTCACCTAGCGTATCATTGCTAACTGGATCATTGGCAACGCTGCCCATATTGCAGTGGCGTCGCCATGTAAACACATCGTCCGTATGTATAATATGCCCTTAAGTACAATATGGAGGCATAATATCGTATTTTCGGGGTGCGGAGTGATTTTCAATAATTACCTTGCGTGGTTTCCGTACGTTGTAAAAAAAAAACAGAATGTATGAAATTTCCCTACATCTAAGTAATTGTAGCTAATTTCCCTACATCTAGGGTATTTTCAACCCCTCATAACTCAAAAACTATGCATTTGCGACGCATTTTATGTTTACCACCGCATTCCCCGAAGTCTCAATGGCCCCCTAGCCAATTTTGGTTGCGAGGGGTGAGTATGGGCAAACACTAGAATAATACCTGGTATTATTCCAGAATCACACTCAAGCTTACCCATGTCAAGTTAACCTGTTTCAAGCTTTTTGTGGCTGAGGTGACAGCTTGGTATTATTCCAGAATCACACCCAAACTTACCCATGTCAAGTTTACCTGTTTCAAGCTTTTTGTGGCTGAGGTGACAGCTTGGTATTATTTCAGGGTTAATCTTAGGGAGCACCACTCCAAACAAATATTCGTAGTAAATTAGCATGTGAGAGAATTTTAATTAAAATGCATTTTTGTGTACGTTTTACCTTGGGGAGGGGCCAGGGGGTCAAGCCTCGTTAATTATAAAGTTGGGTGCTTGGATTTTCTAAGTCCATTGTTATTGTTTCACGAGCGCCTCTATGCACAGACTGAGCCTCATACTTGCCTTGCAGTGCACCATACAAACTATATAGTTCCCAAGTCAGTACGCGCATGGGGACTTATGATTTCGGACATAAAACGGTCTTTATGAGTTCTACGTTATTTTCTTCGCTATATTAAAGCACATAATGGCGCAAGTATTTGTATTTTATAATTTTAAACGATTAAATTCAGGATGTATTACTATGCGGGTTGAATCGCGCAAGCAGCGCCACGTAGGCATGTTTTCAGTCAGTTTTCATCGCGCCGCCATGATGGATGGACCAGAGTCTCACTCTCTCACTCAATATATCATTGTACTTCACCTCTGGGTAAGTGTTAACTAACTATTTAACCTCTTTATTGGTATGCATGTAGTTAGACAAAAGGACCGATTACTATCCAAAATTGAATCGAATAATGACCCGGGCGTGTGACATATCTGCGTTTTGTGAATAGCGGTCGCATGAAGCTTGTCACGTGTCAGAAACCAACCGGATATTGTTCGACGCGCGTACTCATAGTTTAAGTAGAATGGAGGCCAGGGTGATACGTAGCAATCGTTAGGTCACTAACGGGTCATATATGACAGCTGTCACAAATCTGTTGCATTTTGTACCCCAAACTACTCGGTAACAATGATCTACCATCAACTTACAAGAAGTGGATGGGTTAACCGTCAGTATTGTACCATATGTTTTTATGAAACATGACATTTCCCAAGAGTTGCTCAATTATACGGATTGGGGCGGCGGCGGTGGGGGGTGGGGGGGTTCCACTACAGTGACCATCTAATTACGCGCCCGACACTCGTCAACAGATCCGCTGCGGCGGCTGGTTGGTTATATTGGAATAGATTACAAGAGTATACGTTAGGGATTTTCCTTACTTTAGACTAGGGAATTTTCCCTATATTTGATTTTTTAGGGACATTTTGGAAGCCCATTTTTCAGTGATTTGGCCTTCCACCACCAAAACAACGGTTCCCTACAAGGATTGATGAAGCTAACTGATGGGTTAAGAATAGTTTTAGTACCGTGCCAGTATTTCAATCCATTACCTACCTTATGAAACAACACTAGCTATTTATATATCTTTTCTACAGATGTTCAACAACCATGGAAACGCTTTCGAAATCCAATTCAAGGACTATTTATTATTGAAAATATGGGATAATATTGACAAAAGTGCAGCCTCCTGTGGCGGCAGCCGCGACGGTGGTGCAACCGGTGTTGCGAGAAATACCTCTTCGCAGAAAGAAGTCGCATATACATGTGGGTCGAGGGGGGGGGAAGCCCTCCTCATTAGCAGGTCGTAAAGTTCGGTTGGAGTAGTTTAAATATATTTGTCATGCGGCGTGGCCCGTCAGAAATTACGCAGCGCGGGTGGGGTGGGGGGGGCCACTATGCCCATCATCCAATGACACGCCTTACATTCGTCAACAGACCGAATGCTAGGTCATATTGCAATAGGCTACAAGAGTATGCGTTAGGGACTTTCCCTACTTTTGAGACTATGGAATTTTCCCTGTTTTAGGGATTTTTCTAGGGAAATTTTGGAAGCCCGTTTTTCATTGATTTGGGCTTCCCCCCCCCCCACAAAACCCCGGTTCCCCACAGGTCCCCAGGCTTGTCTTGGTGGGGTAGGGGGGCTGGGGTGTTGGAGGGGGTGGAGTGTACTTCTTAAGATTTATCGAGGTGACAGATTGGTAATATTCCAGAATCACACCCAGGCTTACCCATGTCCAGTTTACCTATTTCAAGCTTTTTGTGGCAGAGGTGACAGATTGGTAATATTACAGAATCACACCCAAGCTTACCCATGTCAAATTTACCTGTTTCAAGCTTTTTGTGGCTGAGGTGACAGATTGGTAATATTCCAGAATCACACCCAAGCTTACCCATGTCAAGTTAACCTGTTTCAAGCTTTTTGTGGCTGAGGTGACAGCTTGGTATTATTCCAGAATCACACCCAAACTTACCCATGTCAAGGTTACCTGTTCCAAGCTTTTTGTGGCTGAGGTGACAGCTTGGTATTATTTCAGGGTTAATCTTAGGGAGCACCACTCCAAACCAATATTCGTAGTAAATTAGCACGTGAGAGAATTTTAATTAAAATGCATTTTCGTATACGTTTTACCTTGGGGAGGGGCCAGGGGGCAAGCCTCGTTAATTATAAAGTTGGGTGCTTGGATTTTCTAAGTCCATTGTTATTGTTTCACGAGCGCCTCTATGCACAGACTGAGCCTCGTACCTGCCTTGCAGTGCACCATACAAACTATATAGTTCCCAAGTCAGTACGCGCATGGATCCTTATGATTTTAGACATAAAACGGTCTTTATGAGTTCTACGTTATTTTCTTCGCTATATTAAAGCACATAATAGCGCAAGTATTTGTATTTTATAATTTTAAATGATTATATTCAGGATGTATTACTATGCGGGTTGAATCGCACAAGCAGCGCCACGTAGGCATGTTTTCAGTCAGTTTTCATCGCGCTGCCATGATGGATGGACCAGAGTCTCACTCTCTCACTCAATATATCATTGTACTTCACCTCTCAGTAAGTGTTGACTGACTATTTAACCTCTTTATTGGTATGCATGTAGTTAGACAAAAGGACTGATTACTATCCAAAAGTTGAATCAAATAATGACCCGGGCGTGTGACATATATGCGTTTTGTGAATAGCAGTCGCATGAAGCTTGTCACGTGTCAGAAACCAACCGCATATTGTTCGACGCGAGTACTCATAGTTTAAGTAGAATGGAAGCCAGGGTGATACGTAGCAATCGTTAGATCACTAACGGGTCATATATGACAGCTGTCACAAATCTGTTGCATTTTGTACCCCAAACTACTCGGTAACAATGATCTACCATCAACTTACAAGAAGTGGATGGGTTAACCGTCAGTATTGTACCATATGTTTTTATGAAACATGACATTTCCCAAGAGTTGCTTGATTATACGGATTGGGGCGGCGGCGGTGGGGGGTGGGGGGGTTCCACTACAGTGACCATCCAATTACGCGCCCGACACTCGTCAAAAGACCCGCTGCGGTGGCTGGTTGGTTATATTGGAATAAATTACAAGAGTATACGTTAGGGACTTTCCTTACTTTAAACTAGGGAATTTTCCCTTTATTTGATTTTTTAGGGACATTTTGCAAGCCCATTTTTCAGTGATTTGGCCTTCCACCACCAAAACAACGGTTCCCTGCAAGGATTGATGAAGCTAACTGATGGGTTAAGAATAGTTTTAGTACCGTGCCAGTATTTCAATCCATTACCTACCTTATGAAACAACACTAGCTATTTATATATCTTTTCTACAGATGTTCAACAACCATGGAAACGCTTTCGAAATCCAATTCAAGGACTATTTATTATTGAAAATATGGGATAATATTGACAAAAGTGCAGCCTCCTGTGGCGGCAGCCGCGACGGTGGTGCAACCAGTGTTGCGAGAAATACCTCTTCGCAGAAAGAAGTCGCATATACATGTGGGTCGAGGGGGGGGAAGCCCTCCTGATTAGCAGGTCGTAAAGTTCGGTTGGAGTAGTTTAAATATATTTGTCATGCGGCGTGGCCCGTCAGAAATTACGCAGCGCGGGTGGGGTGGGCGGGGCCACTATGCCCACAATCCAATGACACGCCTTACATTCGTCAACAGACCGAATGCTAGGTCATATTGCAATAGACTACAAGAGTATGCGTTAGGGACTTTCCCTACTTTTGAGACTATGGAATTTTCCCTCTTTTAGGGATTTTTCTAGGGAAATTTTGGAAGCCCATTTTTCAGTGATTTAGGCTTCCGCCCCCAAAACCCCGGTTCCCCACAGGTCCCCAGGCTTGTCTTGGCGGGGTAGGGGGGCTGGGGTGTTGGAGGGGGTGGAGTGTACTTCTTAAGATTTACCGAGGTGACAGATTGGTAATATTCCAGAATCACACCCAAGCTTACCCATGTCAAGTTTACCTGTTTCAAGCTTTTTGTGGCTGAGGTGACAGCTTAGTAATATTCCAGAATCACACCCAAGCTTACCCATGTCAAGTTTACCTGTTTCAAGCTTTTTGTGGCTGAGGTGACAGATTGGTAATATTCCAGAATCACTCCCAAGCTTACCCATGTCAAGTTTACCTGTTTCAAGCTTTTTGTGGCTGAGGTGGCAGCTTGGTATTATTCCAGAATTACACCCAAGCTTACCCATGTCAAGTTTACCTGTTTCAAGCTTTTTGTGGCTGAGGTGACAGCCTGGTATTATTCCAGAATCACACCCAAGCTTACCCATGTCAAGTTTACCTGTTTCAAGCTTTTTGTGGCTGAGGTGACAGCTTGGTATTATTCCAGAATCACACCCAAGCTTACCCATGTCAAGTTTACCTGTTTCAAGCTTTTTGTGGCTGAGGTGACAGCTTGGTAATATTCCAGAATCACACCCAAGCTTACCCATGTCAAGTTTACCTGTTTCCGTTCACCGGTGATGAGGTTTCAGGCCCCGGTCCGCCGCTGCAGCAGCGCTCCACAGGGCCGCCAACATTACAACAGTAACATTAGCACTTAAAGTTGTCCTCAATCCTCAACAGGGTTGTTGATTTTTTTAAATTAATTTTTTTTTTTTTTATTCAAATCAGATTTTTTTATCTAAGTTGATTTATTATATTTTTTTTATAAATGAAAATAATTAAATGAACGTAAACCTCAATATTGTCTACATTAGTGTAAAACACATGTTGGAGTAACCTTGTATCATATTACATCGTGATAAGTAACCTGGCTGGCTGTCTGAGCCAGTCCTAAGACTG
Source organism: Eriocheir sinensis (assembly GCF_024679095.1). Lineage (NCBI taxonomy): Eukaryota > Metazoa > Arthropoda > Malacostraca > Decapoda > Varunidae > Eriocheir > Eriocheir sinensis. The sequence continues at coordinate 240,598 of NW_026111641.1, forward strand.
ACCAGCTGCAGCCAGCCAGCCAGCCATGGCCAGCACCACACCACAACTCTCTAGTCTCTTAACAGTCTAACCAGATCATGTCGTGTTTTGGAAATGTCCTCACTGAAATTGCTCAAAGAAAAATGACAGCAGCTTCAAATCAAAGTATCAGAAAAGACTGTGGATGATATTTGTGTGTATGTGAAGTAATTCCTTGAAAAATAGGATTATATGTTTCAATTATTTCCTTTACTGCAACCCTGATCCTCACGTTTGTAAAGTCGTAGGATTTAGTGAATAAGTGAGTCTTCAGCGCTTTCTTGTAGGTTGCCAGACTGCCACTGTTCTTAACCTGTAGAGTACCGTTGACGCGTCTTACGCGTTAAAAGCGATTTCCAATCATATACCGTTGATGTGTCAGATGCGTTTGCAAATTTCCGTAATTAATTGCAATTGAAAGGACGCTCCCATGCGCATCCATACGCTCATATGGGTCAGAGCGTCAACTTGTGAGTCAGCCTAGCCTCTCCCAGGCCAATATGCCCCCAGGGGTGACGTCGACCCACATGGAAAGTGAATTTGGGCGTGTGACACGAACGAAATCAAGTCCGAAACAAAGTGAAAACGTTCTATAATCATTGTGAGGTCAGCCGAGTAGTGACCTTGAGCCAGTCACACACACATTCTATCTCAGTTACCAAGTATTGAATTATGGAACCATTTTCGACACCAAAACACTTGATTTTGCACTGACAAACAATGTATATCGACCGGCGGTACATACTTTTAGCACTCTAAGACACAAAACAATATAATGCTCGTATATATATATATATATATATATATATATATATATATATATATATATATATATATATATATATATATATATATATATATATATATATATATATATATATAAACTACACCAAGGCACGGGATGGCACCTTGTGGGCCGTGGCATGGGTAAGCCACAAGCGTACGGGGGTAGGTAACCGCAGAGCACTTATGGGTGACGGTGAATGGAATGAAGCTATTTTCCTTGTTACTGGGGTCATTTTGAAGGGATTTAGCCAATAAAAAAAATTTACTCCCAGTGCGGTACTGGGGGCCACTTTTGTATCACATAGGGCGGTATGCTGTTGGTTAACATCCCCGGGTAACTCATAATAGAGCCGCGGGGCACTCTTCTCAAATGCTCTGAAACCCAGTTTCAGGTTGACCCTTGGCTCATAGAGTCTGTGCTGTTCTGCACTGTGTCTCACTGACATGGCAGTGTCCAATGAAAATCCTGTAGTAAATTTCTCATATATCCAGGTTTACCAAGCCGCTTTGCTTGGTAAGTCAAGACACGTATTTTGCAGACTATTCTTGCCTTAATGGGTAGCCATTGCAAGTCTATAAGTGCAGGTGTTATTCTCTCACAGGGGGGCAGAGCCTTTATTAGCCTTGCAGCTCTGTTCATGACAAGTTGTAATTTCTTCAGCAGATATTAGGAAGGCCATAATAAAGTGAATTACTACATGGCTACACTCTTCAAAAAAGATTGTGTTAACTGTAGAGGTGGTGGCGTCGCCCTTTACATCAAAAACCATTTGCAACCCAATGACAGAACAACAAGAGACTAACGTTGAACATTTGTGCGTGCGAGTAAACATTGCAAAAGTCAATCTAAATATATCTGTCACCTACAGGCCTCCGGGGCAATCACTCGAAGAAGATGTTGAAATGTACAGCGTTTTAAGGCAGTCACTTAATAACAGCGACTCACTGACATTAGGGCACTTTAATCTCCCCCATATTGACTGGGCGACACTGTCAGGCACAGAAGGCGAGTCACATAGAATGATCGAATTTTCAGAAGAAAATTACCGAAGCCAAATGGTTTCTGAACCAACTTGACAAAATAACATACTTGACCTTGCTATAGTGCCCCAAGATAACCTAGTCACTAATGTCACGGTAGGAGAACACCTTGGTTCCTGCGATCGTAGATCAGTGTGCGTCGATATCAGAGCTCAATCAACAGTGACTGAAAATAAAGAAAAGGTGCTAAATTTCAAGAGGTAATTTCATAGAAGTCTGACAAATAATACAGGTGACAACAACGTAGAGGAAGCCTGGCTAAACTTTAAAGATTATTTACTCACTCAGCAGAACACTTTTGTCCCAGTGTGTGAGAAACGAAGTAACACTATTAAAAGCCCACCTTGGAATAATAGCGAAATTAAACACTCGATTAAGGAGAGAAAATTGCTGTGCAGGCTAAAGAAAGAACAAAGCACGCCCGAAAACATTAGACTTTATCATGAAGCCAGGCGGTGAGTGAAAAGATTAGTATGTCAGGCAAAGTGTAGAGATGAAGAAAACATTGCAGCCAACTGTAAAAATAATCCGAAACCCTTCTTCAGGTATATAAAAAATAGGAAGGCTGGAATTGGACCTTTAACAAACAGTGACGGTGCACAAGTGTCTGACAGCCAACACATTGCAAACCTCTTAAACAATTACTTTTCCTCGGTGTTTAATACAAGCAGTCTTCCCACCACTACCACCAACACCAGTGACGACAACAGTGCTAATGTAAATCTGGAGCATGCATTGCCAGACTTTATAATAACTACCGATGAAGTCATTAAAGGTCCCGAATCCCTTAAAACAAATAAAAGTCCTGGACCCGACGAATATATCCTATACTGCTTAAAGAAACAAAGATTGAAATTATCCTCTCTCACAACTTTTTAATATGTTCTTGCGACAAGACATCGTCCCTTCAGATTGCAAAAAGGCCAACGTGACACCAGTTTTTAATAAGGGAGACAGAAAAATACCAGGTAACTACAGGCCCATTAGTCTAACTTCAGTTGTAGGTAAGCTGCTCAAGAGCATAATTAGAGACAAAATTGTGAGTTACCTTGAAAGCCACTCATTAATTGGGGATTCACAACATGGCTTCCATAACAAAAGATCGTGCCTATCAAACCTATTGACCTTTTATAACGACCTCTTCTCAGTTCATAACGTAACCAAATCACTGGACGTAGTCTGTCTTGATTTCCAGAAAGCATTTGATAAAGACCCACATCATAAATTACTTTATAAATTAAAGCAAATAGGTATTGACGGTCAAGTAAACCAATGGATCGCGAATTGGTTGAGCAACAGACAACAAGAGTGGTGATTGACGGATTTAACTCAGAGTGGGCGCCGATCACTAGTGGCGTCCCTCAGGGCTCGGTTCTTGGCCCAGTGCTCTTCATTATTTACATCAACGATGTGGATGTTGGACTCAAAAATTGCATTAGTAAATTTGCAGATGACACAAAGATTGGTAACTTGGTTCTCACTGACGAAGACAGGCAAAGCCTCCAAGAGGATTTGCACAAAATGGCCCCCCAAAAAAAAAATTCTCCCCAGAAAATTTCGAGTGCATGCGGATAGTCGGTACATAACTGACTCGCTTATAATGTACTGCAACTATAATACGGAATGTGTCGTTGGCTTTAGGCATATGCAGGGGCGGATACGGGGGTGGGAAGCCAGATGGCCCGGGCCCCTCCGAAAAAAATATTAGGATAACTAAAATATTTGAAATACCCATGAATTGAGAAAACAAAAAATGTATTTGAGATACACCTAAAAATCTAGAGAGCTGGGGAGCGAAGCCGGCCGCCGCTAGATACCTCTGGATGCTGTCCTCCAAACTTTAAAAAATTCCTCCTCTATAGGTTCCTTGGGCTTTACTATGCGGAGGTGGACGGGATGTTCAGGCAAATTTTTTTTTTTTTCGGTGTCTGATGTAATTTTTCACTCTCCTGCAGGGCCATTGCACAACGGGCACGTGCCCAGGGCCCCGCGCTCTTATGGGCCCCGCACTAATCTAACAATCTATATACTCGTACAGGGCTGTAGTACACCGTACCCAGGGGGGTGGGTCGGACGACCCCCCCCCCATCTGCTAATATGTCCACTTTCTAGGAGAGTCAAAACGAGAACTGGTACCTTTCTGTTGCATTTCTGGAGAGCTCAGGATTTTTTTTTATTTTCAGTATTTCAGTAACGGAATCGTATATTGAATATTATAGAGCAAGATTTAAAGGCCTAGGAAAAAATCTATGACCTCATTCCTCACATGCAAGCAGAAAGTGAGTTTTAGTGCAGGCCACTATCATCATTCGGCACTTCGAAGAGGAAATAAAAGGAAGACTTCCTTGCCTTTGTGCACGCCTATGACCTCACCGGTAAAGGTTTAGCCTGGCTCCTTTTGCGCACCATTGAAGACCTCGGATTGGACATGGTCAAGTGCAGGGGACTTGGTTTTGATGGACCAAGTGCCATGATGGGAAAATTCAAAGGGTGTGCCGCAGTACTCATGAAGAAGTACACCCTGGCCAAGCCAATCCACTGCTTTAACCACCGGCAGAATCTAGTACTGACGAAGGCGTGTGACGTCAAGGAAGTGAAGATTGCTCTTCAAACACTGACCGAGGTGTACAACTTCGTTCATTCTTCGAATATGCGCTCACTCCACTTCACAGAGGTTGTCAACCTCACCTAGGCCAAGCGCAAAAAGCTCGTTCCCCTGTGCCCCACCAGGTGGACTGAGAGGCATGACGCAGTGCTGTTTTTCATTGAATTTCTGCCTGTCATCGCTGTTTTTTCTAGAGGAAGAACTTGACACCAACGCTGGGCTCCTCCTCATCGCCATACGTGTTCCCTGCTTTATCGTTGGACTGGTTGTAGTGAAGTGTATATTGGCGGCTTTTGGCGCATACTCTCGAGCCGAGTCGAGCTTTTCAGAGAAAAGATGGCGACCTAGTGTCAGCCTGTGCCACGATTCGTGGCATCAAGACCATTTTTGCCAAGTTCAGAGCAGATGCGGAGAATCATTTCCACGACATGTTCATGAAAGCAGAAGAGCTTTTGGTCGAGGTGGGGTCATTGCATGACACCATCCCTGTGCCACGACTCTGTGGAGTGTGTACGAGCATTTTGGAATGTGTCACAGGGGTGAAGGGAAGAAGTGTGGAGTGGTGGAAGAAGTGAAGCGACAGACTTTAAAGTGGTTTGGCCACGTGGAGCGAATGGAGGAGAGTAAGATGACCAGAAGGGTGTATGTGTATGTTTATTTGTCTCCGTGGTTGTTTGTTTTCAGAGTTTATGTCTTCTTTAATCTTGTTGGTGACAATTTGATTCTTTTGTGTTTAAACATGTCCGGTTTTTTTTTATTTTTCTCTTTTTTATTTATTTTTTATTTTTTTATTTTTATCCACGTTATCTTGTTGTCCTTTCTCTCAAAGCGGTGACGCTCTGCACACTTCCCTGCTCTGTTCTTTCCCTTCCTTGATGCCCTTTTCAGCCGCCACTGAGTGGCTTAAAACTACCCACATGCTGTCCAGAAGTCCACCTATCAACCCGGACTCTAGAATCTAGGATCAAAGATGAGCTCTGGGAGGGCAGCATGAGCCAATGCAAGATGGCGCCACTATAAACACTCGCCTGCGCCAGAACGGGCTTGGCCGATCATCAAGACCCACCGGAAAGAAGCCTTGGACCGACCATCAGGATCCACCGGGAAGAAGCCTACCGGTGCAATAGGCCGCAATGTAAAAAAAAAAAAAAATATATATATATATATATATATATATATATATATATATATATATATATATATATATATATATATATATATATATATATATATATATATATATATATATATATATATATATATATATATATATATATATATATATATATATATATATATATATATATATATATATATATATCTCTATATCTCTAACACCTCTCCTCTGCTCTTTTCTCATCACCTTAACTCCTTTCTCTTCTCCAGTCCCTTGGCTCATCTCCTTTACTGTTTACTCACCTCCATTGTGATGTGCAAGTGTTGTTTTGTTTCCCCGACAGACTGTGGTGAGAGAAGTCCTTCGTCAGCACACTGTCAGCATACTGTCAGCATATTATCAGCAGACTGTCACCACGTCATCAGCACACTGTCACCCTGTCATCAGCACACTGTCAGCCCATCATCAGCACTGTCAGCACATCGTCAGAACATCAGCACACTGTCAGCCCATCATCAGCACACCATAACCACAGTCAGCACACCATCAGCACACTGTCAGCAAGTCTTCACCCCCGTAACAGTCTGCCTGGTAAGCCATTTTTCGTGTATTTCCGGATATTTTCCTCAGCCAGTTTTCCGCCATGGCGCGGTGCACACCTTTGGGCAGAGTTGCCTTTGTCCTTCTGTGTGGGGTGTGCGTGTCCTCAAAGTCGCCTTTCTCAATTCCTCTGCTCATGACCGGAAGATTACCAAAATGAGACGGCTTTTTTCAACTTCCCAGAGTCAAAAACATGACACAGGGAGTTTGTTGATGAAGGTGGCGATAAAACAACAGCTCTTGCTAGTTTGAGTTTGTGGTTTATGAAGCCAGTGTGTTCATTTTGTAGTCTTTCTATAGTGAGGAAAGTGATTGGCTTAAATAGCTTGTTGAGCCGTGCGTCCTTGTTTAATAGGTACTACTTGTTATGTCTAATTCTCTCTCTCTCTCTCTCTCTCTCTCTCTCTCTCTCTCTCTCTCTCTCTCTCTCTCTCTCTCTCTCTCTCTCTCTCTCTCTCTCTCTCTCTCTCTCTCTCTCTCTCCAGTATTTGTTAATGTCTTGTTGTTTTGGCAAATGTTTGTTGCATCCATTGTTTTGCTGTGGACTTTGTACAGCACAAGTGCTTGCATTATTTTGTCTCTTTATTGAGCCAGAGGCCTTCTAGTAGTCATGGAGGTCTGTCTCCTTTAATCTTGTTGGTGACGATTTGATTCTTTCATGTTTAAACATGTCTGGTTTCATTTTTATCTTTTGTGTTGTTTGTTTTTGATACACGTTATCATGTTGTTCTTTCTCTCAAAGTGATGGTGCTCTGCACCCTTCCCTGCTCTGTCCTTTCCCTTCCTTGATGCCCTTTTCTGTGGTGGCTGTTCTGCAGCATTGTTCTGTCTCTGTTTTCCGCTTCCCATATCCACAAGGTGCTTTTCAGCTGCCTGCTGCATGGTTGCCTCCAGGTTGTCAAGGGCAGCTAGTTCACTGCTCTGGGTCTGTTTTGCCTCAGTTTCTTTGATGCAGTTGTCACAATATTGGGGTTGAAAACCAGTAATTGTGTTGTACTCTGATACATTTTATGGAATTTGCAGATGCTTTTGGTATTCAGTTTAAAGCATGTTTCTATGAGGCTGTGATCTTTGTCCCAACAGCCACCCCTGGTGCTGGTGCAGCAGCGAGGGTCTGAGGCGGGTGCCGTGCTGCGTCCTCACTGCTGCTGGCTTCTGTTGCAGTGGAGGCTGCAGGGCCGGGCAGCAGCCTGAGGGGCCAGGACCAGCAGGAGCAGCCTGCCACTGCTGTGAGGATCAGTGCCAGACCATGCACTACAGTACAGTGCAATTCCTTCATCATATTTGTGCCAAAGAAAAAATTCAGTGCCATAACTTTGAACAGCACCTTGCATGCTCTGATCAGGGGTGCTCAGTAGAACCACCACCACCACCACTTTGCAACTAGCATCTCCAGTCATAAAGGAAAGGTCGAGTTTGAGTGAGAGAAGATTTGAGACCGAGAGCAAGTTCACCAGACACATCCTTGCACACACTGCTGAAGGGAAGCATGAGTGCCAAGAGTGTGGGAAAAGACTCCCTGGGAAGGGTGACCTCAAGAAACACACCCACATACTCTGGTAGAAGACCTCATGAATGCCAGGAGTGTGACAAGGTGTTCAGTCACAAGAGTAGCCTCTACAGACATACACTTACACACACTGGTGAAAGACCTCATGAATGCCAAGTATGTGGCAAAGTGTTCAGTAGGAAGAGTTACCTCAATGCACACACTCTTACACACACTGGTGAAAGACCTCATAAATGCCAAGAGTGTGGCAAACTGTTCAGTAGGAAGAGTGACCGTAACAGACACACCCTTACACACACTGGTGAAAGACCTCATGAATGCCAAGAGTGTGGTAAAGTGTTCAGTAGGAAGAGTGACCTTAACATACACACCCTTACACACACTGGTGAAAGACCTCATGAATGCCAAGAGTGTGGCAAAGTGTTCAGTAGGAAGAGTGACCTCAGCAAGCATACCCTTACACACACTGGTGAAAGACCTCATGAATGTGAAGACTGTGGCAAAGTGTTCAGTAGGAAGAGTGACCTTAACAAGCACACCCTTACACACACTGGTGAAAGACCTCATGAATGCCAAGAGTGTGGCAAAGTGTTCAGTAGGAAGAGTAGCCTTAACACACACACCCTTACACACACTGGCAAAAGACCTCATGAATGCCAAGAGTGTAGCAAAGTGTTCAGTAGGAAGAGTGACCTTAACAGACACACCCTTACACACACTGGTGAAAGACCTCATGAATGCCAAGAGTGTGGCAAAGTGTTCACATACAAGAGTCACCTTAACACACACACACTTACACACACTGGTGAAAGACCTCATGAATGCCTAGTGTGTGGCAAAGTGTTCAGTAGGAAGAGTAACCTTAACACACACACCCTTACACACACTGGTGAAAGACCTCATGAATGCCAAGAGTGTGGCAAAGTGTTCAGTAAAAAGAGTGACCTTAACACACACACCCTTACACACACTGGTGAAAGACCTCATGAATGCCAAGAGTGTGGCAAAGTGTTCAATAAGAAGAGTCACCTTAACACACACACACTTACACACACTTGTGAAAGACCTCATGAATGCCAAGAGTGTGGAAAAGCGTTCAGACACAAGAGTAACCTTAAACAACACACCCTTACACACACTGGTGAAAAACCTCATGAATGCCCTGAGTGTGACAGAAGGTTCAGTGTGAAGAGTGAACTAAATAGACACATATTTACACACACTGGTGAAAGACCTCATGAATGCCTTGAGTGTGACAGAAGGTTCTTTTGTAAATCTGCTTTGAACAACCACGTTGTCACACACTCTGATCTGAGAGAGTTCAAGTGTGATGTTTGTCTAAAACATTTCAAGACCAAGCGGAGTATTGCCAGGCACATGAAGATCCACTTCCCCTGAGGTGTTGTGTGGTGCTGCTGTATGTGGTGGTGGTGGAGGACAGTGTTTGGCAACCCCGCCCTGCCTGAAGAACAAGAAGAAAGAGAAGACAAAGAGAGCAAGACAGACATGGAGGAACAACAAGAACAGAAAAGAAAGAAAGCAATGAAAGACTAGTGAAAGAAAGAAGAGAAAGATGGACAAGAAAATATTACGAAAAAGCACGAACAGAAAGAAAAGGAATGGAGGAAAGGAAGAAATGATGAAAGAAGAGGAAGAGAATAGAAGGAAGCCTGGAAGAAAAGGAGGAAGAGGAGCAGCATCAGGACGGGGATAGTTAGAAAAGGGTCATCAGCATCTTCTTGGCTTATGGTCCATCTTCTCCCTTTCCTGGGGTGGGACTTGCCATGGTCCTCCTCCATCTTGCTGGCCCGGTGCTAATCCTTCCTCTATTTCCCACACTCCCAAGTCTTGTGTCACTGTTCCTCTCCATGCTCTCCTTGGTCTTACAACTGGTCTCCTCCCAGGCACCTCCACTGCCCTCAGCACTCCGCCCTCTGTCTCTCTCCTCACATGTCCCAACCATTGCAGCCTTCTCTGTCTCTCTCTCCTCTGTGTCTCCTTCACACCACATCTCTCAGCCACTTCCTCATTCTTTCCACTCAGTGTATATATGTGTGTGTGTAAGTTTGTATAGTACATTTCTGCCTTCCACAACGATTTTGAATATCCAGAGAGAGAGAGAGAGAGAGAGAGAGAGAGAGAGAGAGAGAGAGAGAGAGAGAGAGAGAGAGAGAGAGAGAGAGAGAGAGAGCGCTTTCCGCTCGGCCCACGTGGTCACTTCAAGAAACTATCACAACAGTGAGGCCTTGTGTTACTTAACTAACAGACGGTCACTGCTCTTCCTCTACGCCTATAAACAGTGGTGTTCCGCAGGGCTCTGGGGTATCTCCCACTCTTTATGTTGTTCATTACTGATTGATTGATAGTTTATTGTTGCAATTATACAACAAAGGTGAAGAGAGGAACCTGTCATCCCAAGCCCAGGCAATGCACATTAATAATCTTTAATTCCAAAACAAACTGTACAATCCACTCTTGCCGATAACTCTCCTGTGCATTGCACAGCATCTCAACAGAAGACCCACCCAACGGGAAGCATGACTCAAGGCTGGACGCTGCAGAACATTAACCTTTGACCTTGCTATCATTTCTGAATGGGACAGAGGTAACTTGGTGTCCTTCATTGCCTCAAAAACTCAATTTATCCACCCGTCAGCTCAACACAATCATCCAAACACCTATCCCCTATTCGTGGACAACACTCAGATTTACCATGATTTACTACCAAGCAAATGAGTGACTGCATCAACTGTAGCCGATGTAATGACCCTCATTTTGTCTCCCCAGAATGCCCCTCAGCCAACCACTGTTGAGTCCACACCACTACCCAGCCTTAGACTCAGGTGACGAAAGTCGAGAAGATTACCAGAAAGGTGTGGAAATAGTTAACTATATGAAAGAAACCTCGAGGGCAGCAGCTGATAGGGGATTTGCAGGAGTAGAAATGGACAACAACTTCAGAGTGGCAACTTATCTGGTATAGAGGTCATTTTGATCTTCTTTACACATTGCAAAGCAGGTGCAAGGAACAGTGCTCGCCTCTGTGGTGCAAGCAGTGGCGTAACACCCATAGCACAGGGGTGGACAAAGCCCACGGGCCTCGGAGGTCCATGCAGGGGCCTCGGAGGTCCTGGGATGAGAGAGAGAGAGAGAGAGAGAGAGAGAGAGAGAGAGAGAGAGAGAGAGAGAGAGAGAGAGAGAGAGAGAGAGAGAGAGAGAGAGAGAGAGAGAGAGAGAGAGAGAGAGAGAGAGAGAGAGAGAGAGAGAGAGAGAGAGAGAGAGAGAGTCGGTGTTGTTTAAGCCAATTGATCACAGGCAAAGGATCCTCAGTCAGCAGAGGGAGCACGACAGGCTTGAATGTGTCACGGGCCATGTCGAACAATAGACAGAATACATGAACCCAATGGTGCTAAAACTGATCACAAGTTGTGTCAGGTTAGTCAAAAATGTTAGGGTGAAGTTTTGATCCTCTGATGTCAGGTCCACCGTTGAGGTGTTAAGGTAAGGTCAGGTCAACTGCTGAGGTTTTGATCCCCTGATGTCAGGTCTACCGGTGAGGTTTTGGCCGCCCCCTGTAGTCCTGTCATCAACTGAAGAATTGCCCCCCCAACTCTGCCCAACTGAAGAATCGCCCCACCAGAGCAGTCTGGGGGGGCAATTGTTCAGTTGATCCGAAAATGGTTGTGGAAATAGCCATGAAATGTGTTCGAGAACCGTGAGGCCATGGCCGGCCGTGACCCGTGGCTAACCGCCGAGGCCTGGGGCTGGAGTCCCTTGATAGAGAGCTCTGTCAAGGGTCTCCACCGCAGCCTAAAAGGCCTTGGTTTAATCACGCTTGTTCTCGTGCTGTCAAAGATAGAAAGGCAGCTCACAAAAGGTACCAGAGCCTTCGAACTCCCGCTAACCATGATCTCTACATTTCTGCCCGGAATCGTGCCAAATCTATTCTCTGGCTTACCAAAAACTCTTTCATCAATAGAAAATGCCAAAACCTTGCTTTCTCTAACTCTTCCCGTGACTTCTGGCATCTAGCCAAAAACACATGTCCTCCAACTTCACTTCTTCATCTTTCCCTCCTCTCCTTAGTCCTGACGGCAGCACCGCCGTCTCATCTATCTCTAAGGCTGAACTCTTCTCTCAAACTTTTTTCTAAAAACTCCATTCTGGACGATTCTGGGCATATTCCTCCTACTCATCCCCCTCTGAATTCTTCCCTAACGCATACTCTTATAATCTATTCCAGTATAACCTTGTAGCCGGTCTGTTGACGAGTGTCGGGCATGCCATAAGGTGCCCAGCGTAGTGACCACTGCCGCCCCACTCTGTCCCGCGTTGCGTACGTACCTGCGTAATTGTGGACGGGCCACACCGCATGTCGAATATATTTAAACTAACACAACCAACCATTATAACCTAACTGGCCCTGCTATAAATGTTTTCGGGGATGATATGGCTGTAATAGATGCTCCGAGAATGTGCTGTGCTGTGTTGGCTGGCTTCCATTTTCTGTCCACTGTTATTGTTTCACTCGGGGCTCTATAGACAGACTGAGCCTCATGGCTGCCTTGCACTGCACCATACAAACTAGTTCCTAAGTCAGTAATATCCAGAATCCAGAATCGGACATCCAATAAATCCAATAAATAAATCCGAGCAATCTGGTACCGTACCGTTTAGCTGGTACCATTAGTAGCGGTACTGGTACCGGTACCTGCCCACCCCTACAGGCTACAGCATGAGTATAATTGATAATGAGCAATTACATTGGTACTGTGGTGGTTGTAATGTGAGGAATCTTGGAATTTCACGTGATTTGGAGGCTGCTCAAAAGCTTGTTGCACAACTTGAAGACCTAACAATAAAGCAGAATGCTAGAATTGCTGAGCTTGAAAATACTAATGTCTATGCTACTGGCAAAGGAGTTGAGGATGAATTAAAAAAACTTGTCAAGGAAAATTGATGTACCAAATGTGACAATTTCTACTCTCATATGTTCTAATGACAATAAAGGAACATATGCTGACAAGATTAAGAAGAATCTGCTTGTTATCAAATCCCAGGAACCAACTATTAAGATTAGTGAGAAAAAGAAAGAAGTGGCTGAAGTGCTAAAGAATATTCCTATTGTTGACACTAGATTCTCCCAGACTGGTAATATGGTAGTTAATTTTCCGGGTGAGGAGTGTAGAGACAGTGCAGCGACTTTGATTCAAGATAATGTGGGTGGTGCTTTGACCAAGAAAATAAAGAAAATGCAGCCAAAAATCATGATATGTAATGTACACGATGAGGAGGAGGATGTTATTGAAAAGAATGTCTACTTGCAATCAATTTCTGATGTGTCTCAGAAAATGACACTGTTGTTCAAGAAACCAGCTGCGGGTCATACAGCTCATATATAATCAAATGTGATCCCGAGGTTCGCAGGGCAATTCATGATCACGGTGATATAATTTTATTGCGCTGGGGTAGATATCAGATTCGGGATAGATATCATGTGTTGACATGTTTTCATTGTCAAAGGCATGGCCACACCTTAAAAAATACTGTAATTTTAAGGAAGATGATGTTGTATGTGGTATCTGTTGTGGTAATCATAGAACTAGTGACTGTTCCTCAAACACGCAGAAATGCATCAATTGTGTCAGACAGAGAAGGGAGGAGGTAAAGCATAGTCAATGCCAGATGTTGTAAGGTTTTCACTGCTGAGTTAGTAAATTGGCTTCTATAACGGATCATGGATTCTAGGTCTGTTATTGAATATTTAAATTGTGCTTTTGTTAATATTCAATCTGTGGGTAACAATTATGACTATTCAAATTAGGGATATGTTAAATGAGCAATCACTTGATATTTTAGCTATTTCTGAGACTTGGTTGAATGAGCATGACACAAGTAGAATTACTGAGATGACACCTGCTACTCACACTTTCTTTCATAGCCCCAGAGAGGGCAGACGAGGGGGTGGTGTAGGCATTTTCTTGTCGAATATTTTTTCTCACCTGAGGGTGTTGACACGAGTGAAAGTATCAAGTTTTGAATATATTGAAGTTAATTTTAAGCATACTTTGTTATTTATAGGCCACCTTGGTCAAGTGTTAATCTCTTCTTTGATGAATTTAGTGCATTGTTGGACTCAATTGATATGGTTTCTTTTAAGGTTTTGATTGTTGGTGACTTCAATATATGGATGGATGATCATGAAAACCATAACACAGTTTCTTTCTGTGAGCTTCTTGAATCTTATCAGTTGTCAAACAAGGTGAGTTCAATAACTTCATCAACTGGCCATATGTTAGACTTAGTCATTAGTGATGATGTAAACGATCTCATAGGGAGGGTGGATGTTGAACATGAATTTACCATTTCCCCAGTTCACAGGCTCATAACTGCCAACTGCTGCATAATTGCCAATATGTAGGTAACTAAGAAAATTTATTTTAGGAATAAGGTGGGCTTCTCTGCTGGTACATTTATCAATGAAATTAGTCAGAATTTTTATGAAGATATGACTGGAGAGTGTGTTCACAATGATTTGTTATTTAAATCAAATTGTGTGAATTGTCTTACTGACATTTATAATCAGGTGATTAAGACACAATATAACAATGTGTCCTAGATAAGGTCATTACTACCAAGGATAGATCTCCCTGGTTTAATGGTGAAATTTTGACACTGAAAAGAGAGAAACGACGCAAGGAACGTAAATGGAGAAATGAGGGATCTGTTGTGGCCTGGGAAGATTATAAAAATGTGATAAATCGCTATAATGACTTGATAAGTAGGAGTAAAAGAAACTATTATCATACTAAAATTCTTGAGGCAAGATCAGATATGAACAAATTATATCAACTTTTCAATAGTCTTACTGGTACTACTTTGAGAAGAAAGCATCCCGATGGTTTCTGTGATAAAGATTTAGCGGCTAACTTTTGTATTTTTTTCAAGAGTAAGATGATGAATATTTTATTGGAATTTGTGTACACACCTTTTATGCCTGTTGCTGATGTTGAGGTGGATTGTAGATTGCAGTGTTTTAAAATCATTAGGAAGGATGATCTTGCTCGACTTTTCAAGAAAGCTAAGAAAACATATTGTGCCAGCATAGCTGGGCGTTAT
>NW_026111641.1:267893-314436 GCF_024679095.1 Eriocheir sinensis
TGAGGGAATGAATGGTCTTCCACCCACTTCCAGGGCACGGAAATGGAGGATACAACGGCAAGGGAGTTGATTGTCTTTATCTCCTGATCCTGCTGATGCCTCTGTGCAAGAAGCATTATGTGCAGGATTACTGGCGTAATGACACTCTTTGCCACCCTCTGTACGGGAAGTATATGACTCGTGACAGATTTTTGTTGTTGCTCGGTTTTCTGAACTTTAGTAACAGGGAAAATTCTAACGACAATGGCCCGCTTAGGAAAGTGAATGAAATAATTTCAATGATCGTTGCACGGTATCAGAAATATTTCCATCCCTTTCAAAAGCTGGTTATTGACGAGTCACTTGTCCTGCACAAGGGTCGCCTCTCCTTCAAGCAGTACATTCCGACAAAAAGACATCGCTTTGGCATTAAACTTTTTGTTCTTTGCGACTGTGATACAGGAATCGTGCTTGACGTGCTTGTGTATGCAGGCGCACAGACTGATATACCAACTGTCAGTAAGAAAGATCCTAGGGAAAGTCTGGTGCCGTCGTCTGTAAGATGATGGCACCATACTCGGTAAGGGTCATATTCTTTACACAGACAATTGGTATACCAGCCCTGCTTTGTGTCAGTTCCTGCACGACAACAACACGGGATCTTGTGGAACCGTACGGCGGAACAGAAAGTTTATGCCAAAGTTCGACGTACAAAGACCATAGTTGACGACCCCAGCAAACCAGCCAATGATGACACGACGCACCTGAGGCAGGAAGAAGGACATGTACACTCAAAAGAAAAGGCTGGCAAGTTACTGGCCTTGAGATGGAGCGACAAGCGTGACGTCCACCTTCTCTACCGTCCACACAGGAGCTATGGCATACACTGGCAAACGCCACTGGGGGACGAGGAAGGAGATTTGGAAGCCAGATGTAGTTCACGACTACACTATGAATATGAGGATGGTGGACAAGTGTGACGGCCAGATCACAGGCATTGAGTGTGAGAAGGTCTACCAGATGGCAAGTCAAGTTGTTCTTCCATCTGATAGACATGACTATGCTCAATGCCTACAACATGTGGCTTGCCACACATGAGCCAACACCCACCAAGAAGATCATGTTGCGTCAGTTTGTCTATAACACAGCCATGCAGCTCCTCGAGAAGTACGGCGAGCTAACCTCGGCCACTATGGGTCGCCGTCCAGCTCAGCTACTCTACCGACTGCAACCCTCAAACCGCCACACACCTGTATACACCGAGATAGTTAACGGGAGGAGGGTCAGCAAACAGTGCTATGTATGTAAGCACGACCAGGCGCCCACAAAAACGCACAAGGATCACCATCATGTGCAAGGAATGCAACGTTCCCTTGTGCGTGGGAGATTGCTATGAGGCCTTCCACAACCTTGTAAACTTTTAGGATTTATCCTACAATGTGTGTGTGTGTGTGTGTGTGTGTGTGTGTGTGTGTGTGTGTGTGTGTGTGTGTGTGCTCCATATCATCTCTCTCTCTCTCTCTCCTCTCTCTCATCTCTCTCAATCCATCCAATCCATCCCTAATAACCTGTTTATTATTATTAATTACTATTATCATTATTTTTATGATTATTATTATTAATATTGTTGTTGTTGTTATTGTTGTTGTTGTTATATTTTTATTATTATTATTATTATTATTATTATTATTATTATTATTATTATTATTATTATTATTATTATTATTATTATTATTATTATTATTATTATTATTATTATTATTATTATTGTCATTATTATTATTATTATTATTATTATTATTATTATTATTATTATTATTATTATTATTATTATTATTATTATTATTATTATTATTATTATTATTATTATTATTGTTATTATTATTATTATTATTATTATTATTATTATTATTATTATTATTATTATTATTATTATTATTATTATTATTATTATTATTATTATTATTATTATTATTATTATTATTATTATTATTATTATTATTATTATTATTATTATTATTATTATTATTATTATTATTATTATTATTATTATTATTATTATTATTATTATTATTATTATTATTATTATTATTATTATTATTATTATTATTATTATTATTATTATTATTATTATTATTATTATTATTATTATTATTATTATTATTATTATTATTATTATTATTATTATTATTATTATTATTATTATTATTATTATTATTATTATTATTATTATTATTATTATTATTATTATTATTATTATTATTATTATTATTATTAATATTATTATTATTATTATTATTATTATTATTATTATTATTATTATTATTATTATTATTATTATTATTATTATTATTATTATTATTATTATTATTATTATTATTATTATTATTATATATAAATATATATATATATATATATATATATATATATATATATATATATATATATATATATATATATATATATATATATATATATATATATATATATATATATATATATATATATATATATATATATATATATATATATATATATATATATATATATATATATATATATATATATATATATATATATATATATATTATACAAAACCACGCTGATCAAACGTGACAAAAGATAAATAAAAGTCAGTATCAAATGTTGCCATTTTATTTAGATACGCCCTCACATCCTCACATCCTGGGCTGGGCCTTCCTTGGCTTTCGGGGTTGAAGTGGAGTTGCTGGACAAGTCCGAAATGGTGTACCAAACAATGGAAAAGGTAATAATAAGTAAAATACAAATTTACTATATATTTTATTTTATTTACAACTCCGGAGAGTTTGCCCTATTCCTAGGGTACCAGTGTGGAGTCTGGGTCCCCACGTCTCTTTTCTTCGAGTCCTGGGAGGAAACGGGAGTCAGGGTCCCCACGTCTCTTGTCTTGGATTCCTGGGAAGAAACGGGAAAGAAACAAATGAATTTACAAAATATGAGGGGAAACATACAGATAGGAAAAAGGGGTTGATAAATCACACATACACTGATATGGGAGAGAGAGAGAGAGAGAGAGAGAGAGAGAGAGAGAGAGAGAGAGAGAGAGAGAGAGAGAGGAGGGAGGGAGGGAAGGAAGGAGGGAGGGAGGGAGGGAGGGAGGGAGGAAGGAAGGAAGAGAGAGAGAGAGAGAGAGAGAGAGAGAGAGAGAGAGAGAGAGAGAGAGAGAGAGAGAGAGAGAGAGAGAGAGAAAATCAGGGAAGGGAGGGGAGGAAAGGGGATGGGAGGCATGGAAAGAGGGAGGGAGGAAGAGAGGGAAGGAGGGGAGGGTAGGAGGAGAGAGAGAGAGAGAGAGAGAGAGAGAGAGAGAGAGAGAGAGAGAGAGAGAGAGACAGACAGACATGAATGTACGTGTATTGTGACATGAATTCACTCACGGTCCGCTGCTGCTGGTTCTACCCAGTTATCAGCCAGACGTTAGAATGATGTCTTCTGTGTGTGTGTGTGTGTGTGTGTTTGTTTTGAATGATACTTTACTAAGACCACAAAACAATCTTACCATAAAAGCAAATGATCTTCGAAGGCGTGGGACATCCTCCGGTGCTGGTGGCTGAGGTGGAAGGGGTGGAGTGGCAGCCCTCCTTGGTCGGGCGGCAGCTCTCCTCGGTGGGGCTCGTGGAGGAGGCATGAGCTCTCCGTCAGACTGATGAAATGAAATGAATTTAGCATAAAGATGTAAAAATGAATTTGTAATCTTTCCTACAATATTTCGTGGATGACATGGATGAATGTTTGAGAGTATATACATAGTGTTGGCGCGCGCACGCACACACACTTACTTTGGTCTGTTTCCCCTCCATGGTTCCTTGAACTTCCTTCCGGGGTCAGTGGTTGTGAGCGACTAATTGCTGGTAAATGGTAATGCGTCATCTCGCAACAGGCGACAACTGGCAACAAAAAACGAGAGAGAGAGAGAGAGAGAGAGAGAGAGAGAGAGAGAGAGAGAGAGAGAGAGAGAGAGAGAGAGAGAGAGAGAGAGAGAGAGAGAGAGAGAGAACTTGCTAGGTGTCTGCGGAGGTTTAGGCTATCATACGGATGATAAGCGCTTGTTTCAAATTTCCCTTCCCCCCCAACACACACACACACACACACACACACACACACACACACACATGCGCAGAGAGAGAGAGAGTTTATTATATATTTCATTTTATTTTGGCCTTTACCGACAAGTTTTACTCGTCTCACCCCTGGGGGATCTTCGAAGTAGCTGTTTCAATGGAGAGGGGTTTAGTTTTACCAGGGGTGGGCCGCTTCCCTCTCTTCCTCAGCTATACTTCTACCCAGAAATGTACAAGTTAGAATCCTCCAGCTTCATAACTTGTACCTTCCTTGCCCTCAATTTTTCTTCTTTCCTTGCGTCTTTTGATTTCTTTCCTCTTCTTTCTTCTTTTTGTTTTTGTCTTTTTAGGTACTGAGAAGTACTTCTTCTATCATGTTTTTCTGCCATTTCCATGCCGACTGCTCCAAGGTGTTCATGGAGGGTCCTTGTATATCCAAAGTTGAATTTTGTAATTGCCTTTCCAACAAGATAGTTCATTCTTACACTGTGGAAGAATCTGGTCTTCGGTGCCATTGTCCATATGAGTGCATTTAGGCTTTCATTAGCATTTTGCGTGAAGCCACTGCACCTTGACAGGAGTTCGTCTGTGATAAATCTTTTGTACACCTGCAACAGCTCCTCCTTTATGTCTTCTCTTATGGGGTGGCCAACTTTCTGCTGATGAATACCAGCAGGTATATCTTTATTCTCATGAATAAGTCTGTTATAAAAGCACCAAGTATCCTCGCCTTCAGGGCACATGTGATGAGCAGGATTGTTATCTGTGCTGGCGCAGTGTTCTAATGTTGCCAGTACTGCCTTCTCTCTCTCTCTGCCATACGAGGGTACCTCGCTTCCACCCTCCCCTCCCATGTAGATAACGCGAGGGAGCATAGGCCTATACACACACACACACAAACACACACACACACTACTTCTTCTTTTGGTGCCTGCTCCTGGAGAGAGAGAGAGAGAGAGAGAGAGAGAGAGAGAGAGAGAGAGAGAGAGAGAGAGAGAGAGAGAGAGTGTTGAAACGAAAGTAAGATTTGATGAAATTGCAACATAGCCGCGGTAGCTCAGTCGGTATAATGCTCACTTTCGCCTGGGAAGCTCGTAGTTCGATTCCTTCCTGGTCAGTGTAGGCGGATATCTGGTAGTCATTTCAGAGCACAATACATCACTGAGCTATGTACAGCGGCTAATTTTCATAATATCACACAAGATATGAAGCTACATTAGTAATATTTTCCTTTCTATTCTTTCGTTGTGGATGACATACCACAAAAAACGACTCAAGCCTGTTCATTTGGTGGTAAACTATTTTTTGCTCTCTCTTTTTTCTTTCTTTATTTTTTACATTCTGATTTACACCATGGACAAAGAACACACACACACACACACACACACACACACACACACACACACACACACACACACACACACACACACACACACACACACACACACACACTTCTTTCCTCTAAAATAAAGAACACAAGCTACTCATAAAAAACGAGAAAAGGAATAAACAAAGTACTCCCAAGGGTGCCCTTCGTGGTCAAACTCAGACCTAATTACCTTCCCCTAGTCCCACAGGGCAATCAGACGGGCGAGGGGCCTTTCACAACGCCGTCTCCAAAAAGAAATGCAAGGATACAAATGCAGGAATTTTTCGGACAGTAAAAAAAAAATAATAATGAATGGGTCCCCCACACACACACAAATATCTTTTGAATCTTGCCATGGCTTATTAGTCGTTAGAATTGTATGAATAATGAGAGAGAGAGAGAGAGAGAGAGAGAGAGAGAGAGAGAGAGAGAGAGAGAGAGAGAGAGAGAGAGAGGTTCAGCTAAACCCTTGGGAGCAAGGCGAGAAGGTTGAGGTTCCGAGGACTGTCACCAGATGTCAGGACCTCTCATGAGGAATATATTTATTTATCCTTATTTACGTCTCCCTCAAAACGGGCTCGTTTTCTTTAGACCACCTGTCGAACGCCTACGGAGAGTTACTGGCGCGCTGTAATTTATACGTATTATTAAGTGATTAATAAAGTACTTTAGTAGAGGTAAATATTTTTGGAGGCTGCAGAAACTGATGACGAGTGCGTTGATATGTGTTATATAATGATTTGCGTTAGTGATATTTTTCAAAATTAACTCGCTTAGAGGGAGCATTCAGAATCAAGGCCCTCGCTGCTAAAGGGTTAAGTTATGTGTTTTGACACACCAAGCTTTGATTACTGGCCGTCCACCGTATTTGAGAGAATTATTCCACGAAATACAGCCAGGTGAAGGCATTAACACTCGCCGAGCCACTTCTGGAATCACACTTCATGGTACTCTTCACATGTTGGATTGCGCGCTTTCAGTTCTGCCGCCCCAAGACTGTACAATAAGCTCCCTCCTGACATTACAAGAACAAAGGAATTCTATCCTCTGACTGCTATGATATGGAAACATTTACAATCAACATGGCATTTAAGTTGTGATCAATATTGAAAATTTAATGAATTAAAATATGTGGGTCCTGCAGAGCGCTTCGGCGGAAGTGGGACCAGATAAATAAGAAACACAAGTAACAAGTAACAATAAATAAATCCGAGCAATCTGGTACCGGTACCGTACCGTTTAGCTGGTACCGTTAGTAGTGGTACTGGTACCTGTCCACCCCTACAGCAGAGTCCTCCTCCTCGACACTGACTCGCTCCTCCTCCACGTCTGTCAGGGACATTTTTCCTCTTTTCCACGCTGGGGCTGTTTTCCAAGAGTCCCTCCACGACCCCAGGTGAGACATTAAGGCTGCTCTGGTACTGTGAATAGTGGAAATAAGGAGAAACAGTCAACACTCGTCTCGATGAACAGTTTTTCTTTTTGCCGCTGTTAGCCTTGTTGAAGGGACGCATTATTAGTGGTCTGGGAAGCTGCTGCAGGCGGCACATCACGGTATAAAGAGTAGAAATGAGGAGAAACACTCATGCCTCACAAGGGGGATCAGTTTTGCTTCCTGGCGCTCAGATATTGGCTTTAATGGAGCACTTGTGATGGCCGGCTGGGAGGTGTCAAGGCTACAGGAACCATCCTGCCAGGCTGGAAATATTGAAAATAAGGAGAAGTAGTCAGGGTTTTGCCTAACCTAACCTGGGTAATGTGTAGGAGGAGTAGGCATGGTCTGTGAAGCACAAGGGGCATATATTCTATATTGTTCATACCTCAGTGTATTCAGATTGATCTATTGAGTATCGGAAATGGTCTAGAAAATATGTTCAAATTGGAATAACAACATATGTAACTGAAGTGCAATCAGTCCCCCCTCACGGCTCGGCACTCACTGAGTTAGGGGTCGAGGAAGTGAGGACGACACGATTGAGTATTGCCTAGATGTGTGTGTTGTCAGGTTAGGGTGGGGGGGAACTCGAACCCCACCCCCCAGTTAGCTGTTAGGTATGTTAGGTTTGGTTATGGTAGGTTGGAGGGGTTGAGAGAGGGCAAAGCCCCCTGTTAGCTGTTAGGTTACAAGTCGGGGTTGGTTCAGTTTAAAAGCAATTTGTGACACTTGAGAGAGAGAGAAACCTCACACGCTCACTCACATAGGCGGAGTGGGCTACAGGGAACTGTAGTATTCCTGATATATGTACCCTCCTAAAAGTAGGTTTTTTGCTGGTTTGGGCATATTCTGTGTCCTGAAAATAATATGCCTACTCCTGCTACATTTTTACCCCTGAGCTGAGGACAGGGCTAGAGTATGGATCTTGAGGTGGTTTGGGCACGTGAAGAGACGGGGGAGGGTGAGCCTCTGGGTGTTAGGGTGGAGGTGCCAGGTTGCCGCCCACCAGGCAGGCCAAATAGGAGCTGAGTCCAGTGCCGAGTGAGGAGGTTGAGGTGGTTTGGGCACGCCAAAAGGAGGAGGGGATAATATTCACGAGAGGGTAGCCGGTTAAGACTCGTTTTAGGTCCGTGCCAGTATCTCATTACCTACCTTATGAAACATCAGTATCTCTTCATATATCTTTTCTTCAATCCTTCAACAGTCATGGAAACGCTTTGAAAATCCAATTCAAGGACTTTTTTTTACTCCTGAAATAGGGGATAATGTTTACGAAAGCAGCTGGTGTTGCGAGAAATACCTCCTCGCTGAAATAAGTCACATATACATGTGGGGGAGGGGTCCATATATATGAAGAGATAATGATGTTTCATAAAGTAGATTATGAGATACTGGCACGCACCTAAAACGAATCTTTACCGGGTAGCCACCTCTGGCAAAGGTAATACTTAGAACATGGATTCTTTTTTGGTCCCTGAATGCAGTGTAGTAACAAGTGACTTCCGGAAAATAGAAGGCGGGTCGGGTGGGGCGTAGTCCCCTGTTAAGGGGGTCAAGGGGGACCAAGCCCACCATTAAGTAGGTTATGTTAGGTTAGGTTTGATTAATTTAAATTTATTCGGCATGCGGTGTTGGCCGGCAGAAATATGCAGTGCATGGCGGGACAGAGCAGCAGCGGGGGTGGTCTACTTTGCAGGCCGGTGTTGCGAGAAATACCTCCTCGCAGAAATAAGTCGCTCTGCTGTCCACCACGCATGCGTGCTGGGGAAATACACAGCAGGAAAAACATTAATTTGTTTGGTTTTGTTCTAGTTTGTCCACTTGTGATCTTTAACCCTGTAGCAGCGATGGGCCAAATTTGTGGCTTTACCGTGTAGCAGCAATGGGCCAAGTTTGTGGCTTTACCATCTAGCAGCGATGGGCCAAATTTGTGGCTTTACCGTGTAGCAGCGATGGGCCAAGTTTGTGGCTTTACCATGTAGCAGCGACGTGCCAAATTTGTGCCATGATTTAACCCCCCCAAAATAGATGATACATAATCTGCTCACAAATGCTTTTATATATATTATGAAATGGTTTGTGTGAGGGGTGATTTTTTCTCATTTTTCTCGCTTGGGGGGGACCATTAAGAAACATGATCCATGCTGCTACCGGGTTAAGAGTGGCAGGGATGGAATAAATCATGATTTTTCTAAAAAGAAAAAAAAAAAGATTTATATGAATTAAATCGAATTAGTTATTCAAATTGATGTTTTTTATTTAAATGATTTTTATTGCAATAATCTTTGTTTGTTTCCACTTGTTATTTGTTTCAGTCTTATGAGGCCATTTTCTTGTATTAAACTTGGCAATGTTAAATGAAACCATAGTTTAATATACATTACCCAGGATGAGTTTTTCACTTAAAAATCATAAGTAGGACTAATAATTTTTTTTTTATGCATTTGAATATTTTCTTGTTAGAGATGGCAATGATTCACTGGTGCCTGACCTACTACAGGACCAGTACAGGATCAGTGCAGGACAATTAGACTTGATACTTTTCCTGTATAACTCATTCACATGTTGTTCCTTCTGATATATATATATAGATATATATATATATATATATATATATATAGATATATTTATATATATATATATATATATATATATATATATATATATATATATATATATATATATATATATATATATATATATTACATATTATATTTCTCTTTTCTTTATCCCAGTATGGTATGTCTACACATACGTCTTCGTGGTGAAGTGAAGCTACTGCATATATATATCAGTGGTGGGCACCAATCACATTTTTGCTGTTCCGATCCCCGATCATCCAATCAGTTTGGGCAACTGATCCAATTCCGATCATTTTTTTTTAAGTACTGCTGTTCCAGTCACCATTCCGATCATCTGATCATTAAAACTTATAATAATTACTATTATTTTTTTAAATAATAATTACAAGAAACACCTATTTTAGACATTCTTTAAGTAATAATTACAAATAAGTAATAACTTAATTATTTGCTTATAAGAACATAAGAACATAAGAACATAGGGAAACTGCAAGAGGCCGAGTGGCCTACACAGGGCAGCTTCAGAATCCCCCCCACTACTCACGATGGGTGAGGTGTAGTTTCAGGTGTTACAGGTAGAGGCTTGATCCTCGTTTACCTTTGGTACGGGCGTACGCACCAGTACCCTGTCTCCTTACTGCACCCACACCTCACTGCCACCTGTCATCCTCGTCCATGTAGCTATCCAGTCTACTCTTAAAACAAGCTATCGTCCCTGCACTAACTATGTGATTGCTGAGTCTGTTCCATTCCCCCCCCACCCTATTACTAAACCAATGCTTGCCTATATCTCTCCTAAATCTATATTTTTGTAATTTAAATCCATTACTGCGTGTTCTATCCCGCTGGCTAATTCTCAGTACTGTACTTATATCGCCTTTGTTGTAACCCTTGACCCATTTGAATACTTCTATCAGATCTCCCCGCACTCTTCGTCTTTCTAGTGAATGTAAGTTTAGATGTTTCAGCCTATTTTGATATGGGAGGTTCCTCAGCCCCTGAATCATCTTGGTCATCCTCCTCTGAGCTGATTCTAGCAAGTTGATGTCCATTCTGTAGTGTGGGCACCAAAACTGGACAGCATAATCAAAGTGTGGCCTAACTAACGCCAAATAGAGTCTGAGGATGACCTCTGCACTCCTGTTGGTTACCGTCCTGTTAATAAAGCCTAATACCCTGTTAGCCCTATTCCTTGCACTAATGCATTGCTCCCTTAGTTTTAGGTCAGAGTTCACTAACACTCCCAAATCCCTTTCACACTCTGATCTGCCTATCGCTGTGGAGTCTAAACTATGCCCGTGTAATGGGTTGCGTGTTCCTACACTAAGCACGCTACACTTGGTGATGTTAAAATTCATCTGCCATTTTTCTGACCAAGCTGACAGTTTGTTGAGATCCTCCTGCAGTGCTCTAGCATCCTCCCCTGTCCTAATAGTGCGTCCTATTTTGGTGTCATCTGCAAATTTACCTATGTCACTAGTTATCCCATTGTCTATGTCATTGATGTAGATAATGAATAGAAGCGGGCCTAAAACTGACCCTTGAAGAACCCCACTGGTAACATTACCCCATTCGGATTTTTTACCGTTAATGGTAACCCTCTGTTTCCTGTCACTAATCCATGCCTTAATCCAGTCAAATACCTTCCCTCTTATCCCATGAGCCCTGACTTTATTCAACAGTCTCTGGTGAGGTACCTTATCGAAGGCCTTACTAAAATCAAGATAAACTATGTCATAGCTCTCATCATTGTCAGCTGCCTCGTATACTCTATTGTAAAAGGATAAAAGACTAGTGAGGCACGATTTGCCTTTAATAAACCCATGCTGTGAGTTGTGAATTAAATTATGTCTGTCAATATGGTCCCTAATACTATCAGCTATTATTGACTCAAGCACTTTACCTATAACTGACGTCAAACTAATCGGTCTATAGTTTTCCATAGAAGATTTGTCACCCTTCTTAAATATTGGAATAACGTGTGCCTGCCTCCATGAAACAGGCACCCCCCTGTGTCTGGCGACTTCCTAAATACTTCCGTTAACTGCCCACTGATTTCAGTTTCACATTCCTTTATTACCCTGGGGAAAAGTTCATCTGGCTCTGGCGCCTTGGTGACTTTAAGTCTTTCTATCTGTCTAATCACGAGCTCCCTACTCATGTTGATGTCGGTTAATCCTTCTACCTCTTCTCCCCTGTAGATCTGTTCTCCCTGAGGTATATCATCTAATCTTTCTTTGGTAAATACAGTTAAGAAATATCTATTTAATGCCTCGCTCATTTCCTCATCTCTATCAATCAGTGTTTCTCCTGACTTAAGCGGCCCTATCCTATCCCTAACCTTGGTCTTATAAAGCTGAAAGAAGCCCTTTGGATTGGCCTTTGCTTCCCTGGCAATTCTAATCTCATAATTACGTTTTGCCATACCCGTGTTCTTTTTCACTGTTCTGGCTAAATCGTTGTAACTATCCCTTAGGTGAGTTTCTCCCCTTTTGATTCTAACCTATAGTTACTAGACTATATAGATAACTAGACTCCTGCTTCGTCCCTCCACACTAAGCCATAGAGTTTTTAACACTTAATAAATAGTTATAGAGTTGTTCATGTTACTCTGTTGCCTTTGAAGTTAATAAATAGTGAATAATTGTTGATGAGGAGGTAAATATTGTTAGGCCCGCCACCTGCCCCAGTGTTCTTCCCGCGGCCATTTTAAGGTTCCTCGCGCAGTGCTGGGAGAAAAGGGCACAAATGTCTGAATAAGTGAAGATAATTGTGACTTTATTCTAGGTTAGAAAATCACGTAACACTGAAAAGGAAGGTGTGTGAATAAGAAGAAGGGAGGAACGAGAGGAGGAGGACCTGATACAAAGCGTTGCGGGTCAAAAGAAGAAGAAGAAGAACCACACCCTCTGCACCATGGCCAGCACCGCACCAACTCCTGCCCACACACACACCGCCTCCATGGGCAGCACTGCACCAACTCCTGCCCACACACACACCGCCTCCATGGGCAGCACCGCACCAACTCCTGCCCACACACACCGCCTCCATGGCCAGCACCGCACCAACTCCTGCCGACTCATACACAGCCTCCATGGGCAGAACCGCACCAACTCCTGCCCACACCCACTCAGCCTCCATGGGAAGCAACGCACCAACTCCTGCACACACACCGCCACCATGGGCAGCACCGCACCAACTCCTGCCCACACACACCGCCTCCCTGGGCAGCACCGCACCAACTCCTCCCCACACACACACCGCCTCCATTGGCAGCACCGCACCAACTCCTGCCCACACACCCACCGCCTCCCTGGGCAGCACCTCACCAACTCCGCCCCACACACCGCCACCATGGGCAGCACCGCACCAACTCCTGCCCACACACACACCGCCTCCATGGGCAGCACCGCACCAACTCCTGCCCACACACACACACCATCCGCAGCAACGAACCAACTCATGCCCAAAAACACACCGCATCCATGGACAGCACCGCACCAACTCCTGCCCACACACACCGCCTCCATGGGCAGCACCACCAACTCCTGCCCACACACACACCGCCTCCATGGCCAGCACCACACCAACTCCTGCCCACACACACCGCCTCCATGGGCAGCACCGCACCAACTCCTACCCACACACACACCGCCTCCATGGGCAGCACCGCACCAACTCCTGCCCACACACACACCGCCTCCATGGGCAGCACCGCACCAACTCCTGCCCACACACACACCGCCTCCATGGGCAGCACCGCACCAACTCCTGCCCACACACACACCGCCTCCATGGGCAGCACCGCACCAACTCCTGCCCACACACACACCGCCTCCATGGGCAGCACCGCACCAACTCCTGCCCACACACACCGCCTCCATGGGCAGCAGCACCGCACCAACTCCTGCCCACACACACACCGCCTCCATGGGCAGCACCGCACCAACTCCTACCCACACACACACGCCTCCATGGGCAGCACTGCACCAACTCCTGCCCACACACACACCGCCTCCATGGGCACTGCACCAACTCCTGCCCACACACACAACGCCCCCATGGGCAGCACCGCACCAACTCCTGCCCACACACATCGCCCCCATGGGCAGCACCGCACCAACTCCTGCCCACACACACACCGCCTCCATGGGCAGCACCACCAACTCCTGCCCACACACACACACCGCCTCCATGGGCAGCACCGCACCAACTCCTGCCCACACACACACCGCCTCCATGGCCAGCACCGCACCAACTCCTGCCCACACACACACCGCCTCCATGGCCAGCACCGCACCAACTCCTGCCCACACACACACCGCCTCCATGGCCAGCACCACACCAACTCCTGCCCACACACACACCGCCTCCATGGCCAGCACCGCACCAACTCCTGCCCACACCCAGCCATGGTCCTGAAGGACACACTACCCTCGGTGGTCGGGGTGTGTGAGACCTGGCCATTATTAGGGAGGATCGCCAACAGGGTAGAGGCGGTGGGGTCCTTCTTGCCCTCAGAGAAGAGCTAGTACACACACAGCTCAGGCTTCCCAGGTGGCCCGATGGTAGCCTGGAGGTGGCCGCTGCCAGGGTTGGGCTTCAGAGGGGCTGGCTCACTGTTGGCAGTGTGCTACAACCCTGGTGGGGCGGCCACCCACCAGGAGTTGGACCACTTCTTCTCCTCCCTCCCACCTCCAGTGTTGATCATGGGGGAATTCAACTAACACCACCACCTCTGGGACCCTAACCTGCCTCCACACTACAGACACCCCCCAGGTAATACCCTTTTTCAAACCATCCAAAGCTCACCACACCTGTGCCTCCTCAGCCCACCAGGTCTGGCTTCCAGATACAACCCCCACACTGGAGTAGGCTCAGTCCCAGACTTGTTTATTGGAGACCCGGCCCTCCACGCCCCTGTCTTCACTACGGGCCCATATATGGGAAGCGATCATCTCCCCATCCTAGCCTCATTCCCTCAGACTACACCCAGACCTCACCCAGGATGCTTACCGTGGTGGAACTTAACAAACACAGAATGGCTGACGTTCCAGGCAGCCTTGAAGAGCCCCCCGAATCTATCCACCCGACCACTGGTGGAGGCAACGCAAGCCCTCCAAGAGGCGCTGGAGGAAGCGGGGCATTCAGCCTTCCGCCTCACCACCTGCCGCAATCCCCGCCACCCTGGGAAGGCTTGGTGAAACAGTGACTGCCACTAGGCAGTACGGGCCCGTCGTCGAGCCTGGAACATATGGCGCAGGACACCACCACCACAGGTAGGCCAGGAGTACCGCCGCCTCGATGCCATCTGTGCCAAGACCATCCTCCAGGCCAAGAGGGCATGGAGCTCCCACTGTTCCTCCCTCTCCTTTTCCTCTTCCACCAAGAAGACGTGGGAGTTCCTACACGCTATGGAAGGGAGGAAGGCCCGCCAACCACTCCCCCTATGTGACAACAACCAAACCCAGCTGGATGACCGACAAAAAGCTGAAGTCCTGGCCAACCACTTCTTGACTAGGATAGGATCAACACCCGCACTCCAACCACCCCAAGATCTACATACCTCCATAGCCAATGCCATCACAGCTCCGGGTGTCCCAGAGCTCACACAACCCTTCACCATGGGAGAGACGACCAGAGCAAAGGACTCTCTACGGTCGGGGAAAGCAGTGGGCCATGACCTCATCCCCTATGAGTTCCTTCAACACCTCACTCCAAGGTTCCAAGACAACCTCCTGAGGGTCATCAACACCAGCTGGCGGACAGGGGAATTTCCATCCTGCTGGAAGCCATCCATCCTCATCCCCATCCCAAAACCCGGCAAAGACCCAACGCTACCGTCAGCTTACAGGCTGACAGCACTCCTCTCCTGCATCGGCAAGCTGATGGAGCGCCTAGTAGCTACCCGACTGTCGTGGTGGATGGAGGAAAAGTGCCTGCTGAGGGAGGAGCAGTGCGGCTTCCGTCCCCACTGAAGCACCCTTGACATCTTGGCACAGATGGACTACCACATCTGTGACACCTACCGCCAGCGCCAGGTCATGACAGCCCTCTTCGTAGTCCTGGAGGGGGCCTTTGACTCAGCACCACACGAGGGGATCACCTACAAGCTGGCCAGCTTGGGGGTCACTGGCACCACCCTCGCCTGGGTCAAGGACTTTCTCTCGGGGCGCTCATTCCAAGTGGCGGTAGGAGCCACAAAGTCAACATCACTCCCCATATGAAGAGGAGTACCACAAGGCTCTATACTCAGCCCCCTGCTCTTCAACATCCTCATAGCAGACCTCCGGATCCCTTACCACTCTCACCTCCTCATTTACGCCGATGACATTACCATCGTCAGCAGGGCAACAACACCTGCAGAGTCACAGCAGCGCCTTCAAGAGGCTGCAGCAGCACTCGAGGGCTGGGTGACCACCTGGGGCCTCACCATCAGTCCTCAGAAAAGCACCCTCATGAGCTTCACCCTAAAGAGGCTGCCACTACCACCCACAGTATCTCTGAGTGGAATAGCTGTCCCCTACACCAGAACACACACCCTCTTAGGGCTGCGCCTGGAAGGGCCTCGCATAACCTGGGCAACCCACATCAATTACCTAATCACCTCCTGCACCAAACAGCTCAACATCATGAAGAGGATCGCTGGCATCCGCTGGGGGGCTGACCGGGAGCTGCTCCTGCGTTACTACTGCACCACCATCAGAGCCAAGTTAATGTACGGCAGCAGCATCTATGGGGCAGCAGCCCCTTCCACCCTTGCCAAGCTTGACACCACCCAAAACGCTGCCCTGAGGACTGCAATGGGGGCCATGCGGTCCTCCCCAGTCATCTCCCTCCATGCAGAAAGCGGCATCGCCCCGCTAGCCACCCACAGAAGGGAAGTACTGTGCCACCACTACCTCCGCACAGGAGCTTACCACCATCCCACCCTCTCTCCAAGATGTACAGCACCTCAGGGGTGGATCAAGACGCCCCAGTCTGGCTCCCTGGAGCCCGCCAACCCCTGATAGTAAGGGCACTACTGGTGCATCACATTCTCCACCTCACCCCACCACCACCACAACCTATCAGCCCTCACTCTTCCATCCTGCCCTGGCTGGACATTTCCCACATGGTGTCCCTACACATGCCTGGCCTCCCCCCTAAATCCTCCTCCTTCATTGTGGCAGCCTCACATTTTCTCCAAATGGACAAGTCCCCCTATCACCACCACCTCAAGATCTACATGGATGGCTCCCACTCCCCAACGCCACCCTCCACGGCATCAGCCATTTATGACCCCGGTACTACCATCTGCAGGACGTGGCGACTCCCCCCCGAGACGGACATCCTGACGGCTGAGCTGTACGCCCTGCACCAGGCCCTCACACACCTCCACACCACCCACAGCAGGGGCAAGGCTGTCGTTTTCACAGACTCCCTCTCATCACTCCACCTCATCCTCTCCCGCCACCCAACATCCTCAACGGCCCTAGCCCACACCATCCAGCGAGCTCTTCTCATCCTAACATCTGAGGGGTGGGAGATCACCCTGCAGTGGGTGCCCTCACACTCAGGCATAAGGGGCAATCCAGTCCAGTCCAGTAGTGGGCGTGGGATTGCCTTTGTAATGGCTCCCACTTTTTTCTTATTCTTGATTCTTGATTTTTGTTGATTGGCGCTGTTGTCTTTTAGTTTTGTTCAGTTTTCTTTTTTCTTTTGTTCCATATCGTTGTGATATAGTTTTTTCTATTTACAATTTCTTCCAGAGTTAATGGTCGAAACACTAGTATGTCTGCTATTAAGTGTTCTCTGCTTTGATTTTCTGAGTTCTGCATAAAGTTTTGGTTTTGTCTTATTTCTTTATATTCTTCACAGTCCAGCAGAAAATGTTCTAATGTTTCTACTTCTGCTCCACAGCACGGACACTTCTCACTCTTCCTCTGAAACCTGTTCCTCCAGTTTAGAGTTAGGGTGTTAGTTCTTCCTCTTAATATTAATTTTGTACCCAGTGTGTTGTCTGCCCAGGTTTCTTCTTTTAGGTCCTTTTTGTACAATTCATATATTTTTAATGTTGACTTTGTCTGTATTTCGTTTTTCCATTTCTTTAAGTCCCATCTCCTTACTTTTTCTATTATATTATTCTTTGTTAAACTATCAAGTTGTGTCATATTTATATTTAGTTCATTCATATATTTCTTTAAAGTTTTAGTCCACTTTGTGTTAGTGTTTTCTGTTTCTTTAAGGAATATGTTTCTGGCTAGGTTATTTCTGTCTTCTTTCAGTAGATGTTTAGGAAATAGTAATCTAATTTTCATGTCTCTGGCATAGCAAGATGAGGCACCAATATCTCCTCTTAGGGCACTTTTGGCAGCATAAGTTGGAACTTGTAATATTGCCCTGTAGACGGAGTTTTCAATTCTCTGTAATTTAGTGATCTCTTCTTCAGTGAATTCCATAATTTCAGCTGAAAAGAGTACTGCTGACAGTGCCATTCCCTTCCAGTAAGTTTTGCCAATTAGTAATTTGTTACAACATCTTGCTATTACACTGTATGTAATGTTAGCTAGCTCACTAGCTTTTGCTAATCTTTGTTTTTTGAAGTCATTGAAGCAGTTTTTGTTATTGGTTATTTTGACTCCTAGGTATGTTATACTTTGAGTTACTAGAATATTTTCAATACTATTTTCTTGTTCTTTTTTGTTATATATAAGTATGTTGCTTTTTTCTTTATTTATTATTAATCCATATCTTTCTGCTATTTGCTGTATATTTTTTATACTTTCAGCTGCTTCTTCTATTGAGTGTGATAGTAGTAAACTGTCATCTGCATAATACAGAATAGGTATTTTAAAGTATTCATTTTTAAAACCTGTGTCCATCATTTCTAGTTCTGTAATTATTTCATAGGTTAAGATTGTGAACAGGAACGTTGAGGCATTGCATCCTTGCCTTATACTATTTGTTATATTTATTGTTGTCTGTTTAGTTCCGTTTAGAAATATGTTAGTGAGGTCATCTGTATATATGTTTGCTACAAGATTGATAATTTTGGGGTGAACTTTGTAATTCATCAGCGCTGTAATAAGTCTTTTTCTGTCTACTGAATCAAAAGCGTTTTTAAAATCAAGTGAGGTCACAGTCAGTTCTTTTTTCATTTTGTAACTCTGATTAATGCAATATTTTAGTATGTATAAATTGTCTGTGATTCTTCTGTCTTCTGTGAAACCTGATTGCAGTTCACTGATATTGTTTGTGTCTTTCATGTGTTTTTCCAGCTTTTGTCTGTGGATTCCCATAAAAATTTTGTATGAAGTGTTTGTTAAGGCTATGGGTTGACAGAAACACTGCTACCGATTTTAAAAGTTAGTGTAATGAAAAAGCACAATATTTTGGCCCGAAATAAATAGCCAGTGTATCAAATTTTGAGATGGGCAACTCTCTGAACATTTACCATTACTTACAGGCTTCTTGTACCTCACACAGTTTATGCATTTCTTCTCAGCCATGGCGCACTCCTGTGATTTATGATTGCCAAGGCATTTGAAACATTATTTTGGGGCTTCCCCATTGGTCTTGGCAGTACAGTTGGCCTCAAGATGGCCATATCTCTGACAGTGATAGCATATATAATTGCATGGTATCTGTCTCTCACTGTGTATATTCCCCATTCTAATTTCACCTTGTCGTGATTCTTGTGACTCAGCTCTCTCACAGTTAGGTCACACCTCAGAATGTAGTGCATCGTGCCGCCAGCCGCAAGCTTGCTAAAAACCAGCTCAGTCTTATCCTCAACACCCTCAATTGTGTGTAAGAACTCATTGCAGTCTAAGATAGTCTCCTTTATCTTTTCCTTGGTCTCCTCTTTATGCACATTGCATCTTTGGTTTCATCTTTCCAACACTCTTGGTACTAATTTGCTCAACAGACTCCAGTTTTTGAGCAGCCTCAGCCCTTGTGTTCTCATTATTAAAGTTCATGACAATGTTACCTCCATTAGTGAGTCTTGAATCAGTTATTTGAACGCCATTCGATGCCTGGGAGACTTCATCCTTCATGCCTGTTGCCTTCTTTTCCGGGGGCTTCGTGGTGCAGTGGTTAGCAAACTTGGCTCACAATCGAGAGAGCCCGGGCTCAATTCCCGGACGGAGTGGAAAAATTTGGGTGGCTTTTCTGATACCCTACGCCCCTATTAACCCAGCAGTGAATGGGTACCAGGTATTATTCAGGGGTTGTGTCCCGTCTCCTGGGGTCTGTTCCCTTCTATAATTCCTTCCCCTTCTGTCTCTCTCCGGCATATGACCACATATGTTGCGCCGACTAAACAAAACTTTCTACTTTCCTTCCAGGCCCCTCAAGAGAGCCTACCGGCGCTACAGGCATACACGTAAAAAAAAAAAATTAATAAATAAATAAATTAATAAATAAAAAAACATGTCAAGTCCCTATGACACGCTGTGCTGGCTCCGGCTCTGCTCACATTACTACCATTAGATTTGCATTGCTGCTGTGAGGTGCACTCTTCATTACACACACATGCGAGCGCATACATACGTGTGTGTGTGTGTGTGTGTGTGTGTGTGTGTGTGTGTGTGTGTGTGTTTGCCTTCATTAACCCGGTGGTGATAGCAGCGGGGACCGTGTCTCTTAATGGTCCCTCCAAGCGAGAAAAATGAGAAAAAATCTCCCCTCACACAAGCCATTTCATAATATATATCAAAGCATTTGTGATCAGATTATGTTTCATCTATTTTTTGGGGTTTATATCATGGCACAAATTTGGCCCGTCGCTGCTACACGGTAAAGCCACAAATTTGGCCCGACGCTGCTACACGGTAAAGCCACAAATTTGGCCTGACGCTGCTACACGGTAAAGCCACAAATTTGGCCCGTCGCTGCTACATGGTGAAGCCACAAATTTAGCCTGTCTCTGCTACACGGTAAAGCCACAAATTTGGCCCGTCACTACTACATGGTGAAGTCACAAATTTGGCCCGTCGCTGCTACACGGTAAGGCCCCAAATTTGGCCCGTCATTGTTACATGGTGAAGCCACAAATTTGGCCCGTCGCTGCTACACGATTAATTATTGATATACATGACCACAAAATCCTGCTGAGCTATCTTTAATGTTTTTAGAGCTAACTCACAAGATGTCCAATCATTTCCATGCATATTTCCTATTTTTTTCATACTGTCCCTGATATTCATGTGTGTTTTTCTCCGTTTGTATTTCATGTACGTAACTGGGATTTTGTGTGTATGTGTGGCAATAATTCACGCACACACACACCAGATCCCGTAGAGCTATCTTTAATATTTTTAGAGCTAACTCACAAGATGTCCAATAATTTCCATGCATGTTTCCTATTTTTTTCATACTGTCCCTGATATTCATGTGTGTTTGTGTGTGTTTTTCTCCGTTTGTATTTCATGTGCGTCATTGGGATTTTGTGTGTACGTGTGGCAACTATTCACGCACACACACCAAACCCCGTAGAGCTATCTTTAATATTTTTAGAGCTAGCTCACAAAACGTCCAAACTTTTTCAGACTTGGCGGCCGTCAAGTTTTACCCACCTGAGCTGCTGATGTTGGTGGTGCCCAGGCTGGAACACTCCCCGCCCAGGGCTATGACAACCTGAGGAGGCACAGCAAGACTCTGCCCCTGGCTTATAAGGTATTGGTGGTGGTGGTAGTAGTAGTAGTAATAATAGTAGTTGTAAGCCAAGATGTATAATGACTGTTTGTGGTTTTGTTAGGGTAAGTTAGATTTAGGGTATCTTCTAATACAGGACAGCCAGCACCTTATGGTATAAATCAACACAGAATGACCTCACTTTGTTGCATAGAAAGTCTCATTAGCAAGGAAGCATAGATGAATTTTCTGGGTCAAGACCTATAGTGTTTGCTGTGGGCTTTGATAGGTTAAGTTCGGTCAAGTGTAGGTCATCTTCAAACACAGGACAGCTGGTAACTTGTGGCATAAATCAACACAGAAAGACCTCACTTTGTTGTATAAAATGTCTTGTTAGTAAGGAAGCATACATGAATTTTCTGAGTCAAGACCTGTAGTAACTGTTTAGGGTTTTGTTAGGTTAGTTAAGTTTAGGGTATCTTCTAACACATGACGGCCAGCACCTTATGGTATAAATCAACACAGAATGACCTCACTGTGTTGTATAGAAAGTCTCTCTCTCTCTCTCTCTCTCTCTCTCTCTCTCTCTCTCTCTCTCTCTCTCTCTCTCTCTCTCTCTCTCTCTCTCTCTCTCTCTCTCTCTCTCTCTCTCTCTCTCTCTCTCTCTCTCTCTCTCTCTCTCTCTCTCTCTCTCTCTCTCTCTCTCTCTCTCTCTCTCTCTCTCTCTCTCTCTCTCCGGTGCTCCTCCTGCTTCCTGAGCCTTCCTCCTTTCTCCCTTTGTGATGAATGGCCGAGGAAGGGGTAGCTCTTAATTAATACGGGGATGATGATAATCTGCTGAGGATGAGTATTTTGTTTTGTGTTTTACGGAGGCGAGTTTCTTAAATTACCAACACGAGGTACGAAAGGTTTAATTCGCTTGTTAATAGAACATTTTTTTAATGGCATAGTTTTCGTATGTATTACTCACTATTTTGGGAATTGTCTGGCCACAGCAGTTGATATTTATGGTCTTGCTCGTTTTACTATTTTTTCCCAGTTTTCATAGTCATTAAAAGGCGGACAGAATGCGTTTAGTGTGTGTGTGTGTGTGTGTGTGTGTGTGTATCGTCAGACATCTGCTTGAATCAGAATGAGTATTTGCCTATCATAGAACACACGTGGAATAGGTTATTAATGTCAATTTTAGTAATAGTAATGGTAATAGTAATTATAATAATAATAATAATAATAATAATAATAATAATAATAATAATAATAATAATTGTTATTATTAAAGTGCTATAATATTATGGTACAGCTGCTGTTTCTAGTGGGTGGAAAGTCAATGGAATGATAAGTGGTTGTGGTACTGGTGACTTAGGTGGTGCGTTAGGTGGTAGTGGCAGTGATGGCTGGGGGGAGGAGGAGGAGGATGGTGGTACTGGTGATGATGGAGGAGGTGATGGTACTGGTGTTGATGGTGTGTGTGTGGAGAGGGGGGGGGCTAGATTCGTTTTTTTTTTATCCCCGCCTTTAGCGCCGGTAGGCTTTCTTCAGGGGCCAGCTGATCGGCCCAAGCCCGTCGTGGCGCAGGCAATTTTTATAGTGGCGCCATTTTGCTTGGCTCATGCTGCCCCCCGGAACTCATTCTTGATTCACTGAACGGTTTCTTCTCGAGTCCGGGTTGATGGGTGGTCTTCTGGACAGCATGTGGGTAGTCTTTGGCCACTCGGCGGTGACTGAAAAATCCCAGGTGGTAACGTAGGGATTCGAACCGACGTTGTCTATGGCGTGGTGAATGTTAGCCCAGCACACTAACCACTCAGCCACTGCATACTAAAATTGCTGGCGGTGGTGAAGTTATACTAAAAGAACATGCGTGGAGCGAAATAAAGAAAACGTAATAAATGTAACGCCTGAAAAACATATGCATGAATTGAGACAGACAAAAGTGAAAGAAAATATTCCCCCTGGCGTCACGTAATGGGAAAAAATAATGGGGGCTAAAAGAAGGAATGACCAGACCTGACAAAAACCATGAGCCGGAAAAAGAGGAAATAAATGTGAGATTCGAGTAATGAGAGCATATAATAAAACTTATCAATAAAAAAGGATGTAATAAAGTTAAGAATTTATAAAAACGATATTGAGTGTAAAATGTACTGGCAGGAGGAGTGGCGAGAGGACAGGGCCCGTATCCTCGAGAGCTATTAACTTTTACTCTTAAAGTTACTATCAAAGTTAATAGTTTCAAATTATTAAGAGTAAAAGCTATCCTCGTCAACTTTGAGTGTAAGTATTAGCAAATCCCTGGCTACTATTATCTTCTTCATCTTTATGGCGGGCTCGTTGCTAAGGACGCCTCCGTGCAAAACGTAAACATCCGACATGAATTAAGTATATATTTCAAAAGAAAAATAAAGAAAAGATGTATAAATGTACAACAGAAACATAATAAATGGGAGGCGGTGGCTGAGTCGTCAAAGTAACGGCCTCGTGTTCAGGAGGACGCGAGTCATCGCCCCCGCAGCGCACCAGCTTTTTTTTCAGCCGCCGCCGGCTTAAAGGCCCACATGCATACCACGAAGACCACCACCTATCCCGGGACTTGGATTCTAGGATCAGATGGGCTGCTCTGAGGCAGCAGCAGCATGAGCCAGAATAAACACTTATAATGCGCCAGAACGGGCGCCTGCGCCAGAACAGGCTGGGCCGACCAAGAAACGCGGACCGACCATCGGGATCACCACCAAGGCCTCCACCGGCGCAATGGCTGGCGCACAACCAAAAAAAAAAAAAAACACAAGAAAATACTGAGTTTTGAGGCAGATAGAAGCAGCCTCAAAGGCTGCTTTTACTCCGTCAGTCGTCAGTGCCCGCATCTCCCCTCCTGCGTCACGACTTGCTCTGCTGAAATTACCGCACCATAACCACGTCATCTGCCACAATGAGCACATCTATGGGCCGGAGAACCAGCGCAGAAAAGGAGTAAGTTTAATTGGTCGCCAGATGAAACGGTCTTCTTACATCAAATTCAAGAAAAAATACGTATAGTCAGAGGGTGTTATGGGAAGAGTATCACCCCTGAGGATAAGAAGAGAGCGTGGACTGAAGTGGCAGAAGCTGTAACAAGGTTGGTAATCACATATTCATGGTTCAATCAGCTTACAAATTAACCTAACCTAATCAATTGGATATTTTCTGCATAACACAACCACTGACCTTCCAAAACAGAACATACCTTTTCATTCTGTATCTGAATAGTTTCATTATGACCATTTCTGCCACAACCCCCTCTCCCTCAACAACCTTACATAACTAAACCTAACCATGTCAAACCTGCCCTGTCCTACCGAACACATCCTAACTTAACATGCCAAGTTTATTGGGGGGTGATGAGGGGGTTGGTATAGATAGTTAAGGCATATTTGACCTGTTTTCATTCTTTATTTATTTTTATTTGTTTATTATTTTTTTATTGGGGGTGGGGGGAGGGGGGGATGCTGGGCATGCCAGACTATGGACACTTTTACAAGTACTTTATGTCAAGACTATATGGGAATGGGTAGGTTTTATGAGAATGGTAAAGTAAGATTAAAATAGTATATTTATAGCATTGGTCAATATGGTGATATAATGTTAGATTGGAATGTACTCAAGATAATGAAATTAAGGCTAATGCTTTTACTTT
This sequence comes from Eriocheir sinensis, assembly GCF_024679095.1. Classification (NCBI taxonomy): domain Eukaryota; kingdom Metazoa; phylum Arthropoda; class Malacostraca; order Decapoda; family Varunidae; genus Eriocheir; species Eriocheir sinensis. The sequence goes on from NW_026111641.1 coordinate 292,651, forward strand.
TTTGTTACATATTCATGATTCAAGTAACTTGCAAGCTAACCTAACCTCGTCAAATGGGTATTTTTGTATACAAACACAACCATAGAGTTTCCAAACAGAACATACTTTTTCCTACTGCTTCACGTGAATAGCATCATCATGACCATTTCTGCTGCAACCCCCACTCTCTCAACAATCTAACATAACTAAACCAACTCCTGCTAAACATGTCCTACCTGACACATCCTAACCTAACATGGTAGGTCCCTAAGTGCCAAACCTGCCCCGTCCTACCGAACACATCCTAACTTAACATGCCAAGTTTGTTGGGGGGGGAGAGGGGGTTGGTATAGATAGTTAAGGCATATATGCCCTTTTTTTTATTCTTTATTTATTTTTATTTGTTTATTATTTATTTTTATTGGGGGGGGATGCTAGGCATGCCAGACTATGGACACTATTACAAGTACTTTATGTCAAGACTATATGGGAATAGGTAGGTTTCGTGAGAACGGTAAAGTAAGATTAAAACAGTATATTTATAGCATTGGCCAAACAGATTATGGTGATATAATGTTAGATTGGAATGTACTCAAGATAATGAAATTAAGGTTAACGCTTTTATTTTTTTGTTACATATTCACATATCCATGATTCAAGTAACTTGCAAACTAACCTAACCTCATCAAATGGGTATTTTTGTATACAAACACAACCACAGAGTTTCCAAACAGGACATACTTTTTCCTACTGCTCCATGTGAATAGCATCATCATGACCATTTCTGCTGCAACCCCCACTCCCTCAACAATCTAACATAACTAAACCAACTCCTGCTAAACATGTCCTACCAAACATGTCCTAACCTAACATGGTAGGTCTCCAAGTTTGTTAGGGTGGAAAGGGGGTTAGTATAAGAGAGTCAAGTCATATTTACCTGTTAATTTATTTATTCCTTATTTAGATTTTTTTTGGGGGGTGGGTGGGTTGGGCATGCCAGGCTCTCAACACTTTTACAAATATTTTATGTTAAGACTATATCGGAATAGGTAGATTTGATGAGAATGGTAAAGTAAGATTAAAATATTATTTTGATAGCATTGGTCAAACAGTTTCTGGTGATATAATGTTAGGTTAGAAGTACTCAAAAGAATGGAATTAAGATTAATGCTTTGACTTTTTTTGTATAGCTGTATTGTATAATATCCTCCTACTTAGAGAAAAGCATCTTAGAAAAGTAGGTAATGAAAATTAATATTTATGGCCATGTTCATAACAACTAAAAAGTTAATGTCTTATGATGCATGTAAATAAAATACCGGTACTGATTTAGCTTTCCATCACAGCATGTATTAAATGTTATTGGAGAAGGTATGGGAAATAAATAGCATGCCATAGTGAAACGATTAAGAAACTTGCTTCACATTTATACCCTGACAGTGCCTTCCCTGGGAGTGGACCCCGTACGCAGGATGACTGTGAGAGGCGTTGGTACAACGTACAACAAAAATCAAAGCCTTGCATTGCCAAGTGCAAGAATGAGCAGCGGCAGACTGGTAATTTTTTTTAGTTGTTATGTCTTTAAATGTAAAACTTATATTAGTTAGTTTTTTATGTGCTCACAGAATGCAGCTATACTGGCCACAATGCCTTTATTTCAGCTTAAAGTTAATAAGTTCATAGCAGTGAACTGCATATTTGATATAGAATTTTTTTTTATTGTTCATCTGTCAATGACTATCAATCTATCTAGATACCTTGGTTTTCTTCCCCCAGTGAAGGGTTTTAGCCAAGAGAGGCACACTCATGTACACCACTCTCTCAGCTGCACAGCCCCTGAGGGAGTAAAAAAGGCCCTCACTGTATGGGGGATTAGATGCACAGTTCAGACAGGGAACTTCCACACCAAGGCCTCACAGCATACACTGGTCTACCCCTGCCCCTTCATAACAATGACATTTCCCCCAGCACCTGAGTGCCCCACACGTGTGGCACCACAGATACGCAGGCGCCTGCCTATATAACTATGACATTAACTGTGGTAGATAAACTGGTGTATGACATCATAGGCTGCTCGTCTCATGTATCTGAAGGGGTACCAGACCCATTCAGCATTGACATGATGTGCTAGAGATAGGATAGCAGCAACAGTCAAGCAGCAGTGAAATATTGACTGGCCTGTATGTTTTGGCAAAAACTTTTATATTCTTATTAAAACAATTTATTAATCACCCTTAAATTCATATTCTTTGTAGATACACACTTTATCAGTATTGCTAGAGACCATCCCAGCACATTGTTCATTACTTGTGGAAAAGATACCATTAGCTGCTCCGGCAACAGCCACTGCTTCAATATCTGCTGGCCCTATGACACCAGCCACTGCTTCATCATCTGCTGCCCCAATGACACCTGCCACTGCTTCATCATCTGCTGGCCCTATGACACCAGCCACTGCTTCATCATCTGCTGGCCCAATGACACCAGCCACTGCTTCATCATCTGCTGGCCCAATGACACCAGCCACTGCAAGGGATGACAATGAAGCTGCTCCACCACAGTCACCACCTACTTCATCAGAGTTAAGAGATGCCTTTCATAGGGCAGCAGTATAATTTTTTGATGCTGGGGCTGAATATTACTGCCTCAAGGCTATGATTTTGTCACTTTTTTTTTTTATTACTGAGGAGGTTAGGGTGTAATGGGTGAAAAATAATCTCTGATGTTTTTCGATAGAAATGGTTACCAAATTCATTCAAAGCACAAAATTTACCGGAAAAAAAATTGTGTGCCATTGTGAGTGGGTTCACTTGAGATTGGGCTCCAATACGCCTCCGTGGTCTAGTGGTCAGCATGCCTGGCTTCTACGCGGGGCCGGGTTCGAATCCCGGCCTGGGCAGTCGGCGTGCAGCTCACCCAGCTGATCATCCTCCCTCTCGGGCTGGTCGATAAATGACTACCTGGGGAAACTGTGGTAACCCGGTTGTCACACTGGCCCTGTGTCCCGGGGTAATGGGCTCCCTCCCACCACAGGCTCAAGGCCCAATGTTACGGAGATGAGCACCGAGGCCACACACTGCTACAGCGTATGCCCCAACTTTACCTTTACCTTTATTGGCTCGACTGACAGACATGGCTTTGTATGTCGAAGGTCACTGGTTCAGTCCCCACAGCCAGCACTCTCTAACTTGGATTTTTCCGAGTTCCCTAGAGCCTAGATTAATTTCTCGGTGTTAAATGAGTAGATTTGCACCGGCACCCAGTCATGGGTGTTACAAGATTACATTTGTTAATCAGGGGGCATATTTGGCCTTCAAAATATATATATATATATATATATATATATATATATATATATATTATATATATATATATATATATATATATATATATATATATATATATACATATATATATATATATATATATATATATATATATATATATATATATATATATATATATATATATATATATATATATATAGATATATATATATATATATATATATATATATATATATATATATATAATAGCAACAGTTTGGTCACCAATTCACTCAGTGAACACAATACTCCAGAAAAGTATACACTGAATTCACAATAAAGTTGTTTTTCCACTTGGAACTTTGTAAACAGAAACCAAGTAACCTCGTTTTACTTCACTCATAAGTCATGATGTTCGCGATGTGGTCACCTCGACCTTTCATTCCTCCTCCCTCACACTGGCAGACGTCTCTAACAAGCTTTCTTACCACCATTATCTCAATATGAATAACCGGTAGTAATAATTATAAATCATATTCTAAATGACATTTTAATGCAATTTTAATGTCATCTTTTTCATTAGCATGTGTGTACCTTTCTGCTACAAATAAAAGTTTTTTTCCCATGTTTTGTTTTCCTTAACTCGAATATTTCACATTTTAATCAATAACAAAGGCATCAAACATTAATTGTATGTTCAAGCTATGTTTATTTTTTTTTCTGTTGACATAAACTACATCATTTTCCTTTGATGCCATTATTTTCACATGGGTACAGTCTATCACTCCCACAACACCGGCAAGTTGGTAGAATTCTGCTTGCTTTACACGGATCTCCACCCTATCTAGGGGAGACTGGATAAACCTCCCGACTACCTACGGGTCACTGAGGGCGGCCAGAGTTTCCACAATCACCCTGCTTACACTACTCTGGCTTACCCCCTAACTCATCACTTGAACACTGCAGCATTTTTCCTGTAGCCAAGTACCTTTAAGTCAAAATCACTTTCAACCCCGGGATGAGGGAATGCTCCCTTTGAACTGGATCTTGTAGCTCTCTTCTCACCAAATCAGTCACATACTCCATTCCTGCACGGTCTAATATGTATGTCTTGACAAGTTCACCATCGTTATACAGTTCCAAAGCGCCCTATCAAACTCTAAATTGCGGAGGCGGGCTGGACGAGGAAGTCCGGTGGCCATGTTGATATGGGTCTGGGTCTGGGATTCACTATTAACTTTACTATTAAGTGTTTAGAAGTCCTCGCCAGCACTCTCATAGTTCATCTAACCTGTTTTGGGTCGTGATCTGTAGAGTCTTTACAGAGTCCTGATTTGGACGCCATTATTGGGCCTGTTTTCGCCGTGCTTTTCAAACACTAGCACACGCTCTCGTGGTGAAAACAGGACCAATAATGGCGTCCAAATCTTAGGTTGTCAGGACTCTATCTATCAAGGGACTCTACAGATCATGACCCAGAAACAGGTTACGCTAAATGGAAGACACTATAAATTAATACCAAAGTTAAGAGTAGGTATTAGGCTAATAGTTGTTGAGGATACACTTTGAGAGTGAAGTTAATACCAAAGTCGAAAGTTAATACCAAGTTTAGTATTAATAGTTGTCGAGGATACGGGCCCAGGAGTCGTGGCGGGGAGGGAGGGAGGGAATGGCGGGAGTGTGATGCCGTGATGAATATAAATGATTAAGTATGGGACAGATTTCACAGTTATTTGTATATCTAATAATTATTGATATTCATGTTAGTATTTGTATATCATCAGTACTTTCTTACCACTACTTTCTTACCTTTCTTGCCACTACCTGTTACGGTTACGATCTTAACAACTACCACTACTACTACTACTACTACTACTACTACTACTACTACTACTACCACCACAACCATTACCACAACACAACTGCTACTACAAGCATCACCACACCTATCACCACCACCACCACCACCACAATCAACATCATTACCACTTGCAGCCTCACCATCACCAGAACCACCATCGCCTTTATCACCATCATAACTAACTCTTAACTACGTTTCGATTAACACTTTCTTTTACTCTTTCACTCATTCTTTCGATCACCGGCATTTTTTCTGTCACATTCACATTTTTCAACTCCCTCATGTCATTATTTCCTCTTTCCTTCACCTCCTCCTCTTTTCACCGTCCGTTCACCTTTTTCTTCTCTTTGATTATTTCGCTCTCCTTATCGTCGTATTTTTTTCTCTTTCCCACACTTTCTAGCTCCTGATTCACGCCATTATGTCTCACTTCCTCTGCGTCCTTCTTTTTACCTTTCCATTCACCTTTTACTATTTTTTCTCTCTTATTTTCCCTTTGGGCATAAGTATTTTTTCTCACACATTTTTCACCTCTTCAGTCATGGCATCAGTCCTCTTTACTTCCTACTACAACATTTTTCTTACTTCCCATTTCCTTTACCTCCTCCTACCCACCTTTCGATTCATCTTTTTCTCTTCTTTTACTCCTTCTTTCTCCCTTTTGATCATCGTATTTTTTTACCCGTCACACACCCTCCTTCCACCTCCTTAGTATTTGTCATTATTTCCCCTTCCATCTACCTCCTCCTCCTCCTCCTCTTGCCTTTCGATAGCATAACGAGAGAGGTGGTGAGAAAAGAAATGGTGAAAGTAAGGGTTAGGGGCAGGTCTGTCTGAATGAGGAATGCAGCGCCTTCAACCTCCCCCGAGCTGTCTTTTCCCCGCTTTCTCTTTCTCTTCTGTCCATGCTTCTTTCTTTGGGTAACCGGGGGATTAATCCCCCCAGGGGTCCTGCGTCCCTGCCCTATGGCGAGCAGTTAGGCCAGCCCCTGATCTTGGCTGGTTGGGGGGTTTGGACCCCCTCCCCCACAAAAAAATTACCCTCAGCCAAAAACAAATTAAAAAGTAGAGGTCGTGGTGGTGGAGGTGGGGGTGGTGGAGATGGTGGTGGTGGTGGGGGTGGTGGGGAAGGTGTTAGAGAAGCTCTTGAGTGTTATTGAATATTGTTTCTTCGATTTGCTTGTTGTTTCTTTCGTGTTTGTTTCTGGTTTGCTTTTTGTTTGATTCTGGTTTCTTTCTTTTTTCTTTCGTGTTTTGATACATTTTTGCACAAGTAATTTTTGGTCTTTTTGGTTAAGATTCGGTTTAGCAACGTGCCATATATCTTTTCTACAAACGTTCAACAATCATGGAAACGCCTTCAAAATCCACTTCAAGGACTATTTTTTTTTTTTTTTTTAATTTTTTTTATTGTTGAAAATAGGGGATAATATTCCTCTGGCGGCGGTCCTGCCGGTGTTGCGAGAAATACCTCCTCGCAAAACAAAGTCGCATGTCTTGGGGGTGGGGGGTCCAGAGGGGGCGACCCCCCCCCCCCCCGGTTAGATGTCAGGTCGTAAGTTCGGTTGGAGTAGTTTAAATATGCTCCCCAATCCAAAACCCCCGATTTCCCACGAGGCCCCCAAGTTGAACCTCACTGCGAGCGATTTTGCGGCTGCGGCGGCGGGCCCACACAAAGCAAGTCAGTCTTTAGTCACCGCCGGAGAAAAATACTGCCTCCATGACAAACAGCATTATATTTTGTCCAAAAATAAGCAGTCAGCATTTCGAAATCAGTAACGTCATTAAAACGAATCTTTACCGTCTTTTTGTTTACATTCTTTAGAAATATCAGTGCTTAGTACTGTCATTTTTTTTTCGCTTCGTATTTCAGTTTTATGTCAAGTACAGGTTTTATCTTCCTTCATCATCACTTTTTGTTTTTTGCTTTGTAGTTTTATTTCGTATTTTTTTTTTTCCTTTGGATCTCCTGCTGTTTTTTTGTTTCAAGTAATCCAGATTTTTTATCCAGTTTTCAAAGTAATTTTTTTCATCATTTCCGCGTTTTTGTTCTTTTTTTTCACCAAAGTCTTCAGTGATTGATATATTTTTGATTCCCTCTGTATTTTCTGCTTCAGTAATTTATTTTTATTCCAATATTTGAACTTTTTTTCCTTTTCTTTCCTTTTCTTCCCTTCTTTCTCTTCCTTTATCTCTGTCCATCTATATTTCTCTTTCTCTTTCTTTTTCTTTCGCTTTCTCTCATTTCAGTGGTTCTTTCGGTGTACCTTGCATATATTTCCCCCGACACCTGAATTCCCGCCCTGTTCCCGTAGCTCAAATATTCCTGCGGGTATTCCAGGACTCCACTTTTGCTGCTGGATTCCTGTTGGGGTTCTGAAACTCCTGCAGGATATCCCAAATGACTGCTTTTATTACCTCGTTCTCCTTCTTTCCTTCTCTTCTCCCGCCCTCCTCCTCTTCACCATTTTCTCTTTCTCTTCGTCATTGTTTTTTCATTATTTTCGTTTCCTTTTTTCATTCAAATTCCTTTCTTATTCTTTTTCTTTCAAATTCTTATTTTTTCACCTCGTTCTCGTTTTTTTCATTTTTTTTTATTTCGTCTTGTTCTCCAATTTTCTTCAAGAGCTGTTCTCCTTAATAATCATCATTCAATTTTCTTTCATCTCTTTTTTTTTTTTTTTTTTTTTCTTTTTCTCTCCACGCACCTTTTTCTTTCCTTCATTTCTTTTGTTTTCTCTTTTTTTCTTCTTGTTTTCTTGGGTTTCTTTCCACCATTTTCTTAATTTTCTTTTAGCTCGTTCGTTCTTTTCCACTTTTCCTCGCTTGCTTTTTTTTAATCTTTCTTCATTTTTTATTCCTCTGTAATTAGTTTTTTCTCCTTTCCAGCCTTTCGTTTATCATTTCTTCTTCGCCTCCTCTCCTTTTCCTCCTCCTCAACCTTTTTTTCTTTTCTCATCCTTTCACTTCTTCCATTATCATTCAGTTTTCTTTTCCATTTTTCTCTATGAATCATTTCTCTTCCCTCCATTTCTCCTCAGCGATCATCTTTCCTTTTCTCATTTTTCGCACTTTCCTTTTCGGTCTTTGCATGTTTTCCTCTCTTCCTTCTCTCCCTCCCTCTCTTCCAATATTCAACTTAACCCTTTCCTACCTCTCACCCTCCTTTCCTTCCTTCCCTCCATCCCTCCTTCCTTCTTTCCGTTGATTTATTAACATTCTTTTTTTTCTACCTCTTCTTTATTTTTTTTTTCAGTTATTTGCATAAATTATCACTATACATCTTTCTTTATATTTATACATCTATATTTGTATCTATCTAAATATCTACATATCAATCTATTTATTTACGTATCTTATTACAGGGTTGTCTTTTACTCTCATCACAATATATCTTCAGTAATTTTTCTTCCTTACTCTCGCCTCCACACATGTGTTCCTATCATCCCTCCCTGCTTTCCTCCATCCCTCTCCAATATTGCTGTTTTTCTCTCCCTTTTACGACACTATCTCCTTCTCATTTACCCTGCTTTCCTCTTCCTCCTCCTTTGTCCTTCTCTCCCTTCCTCTCTTCTACTTTTCATACTTCGTCTTTCTCACTTCTTTTCATCCTTCATTTACCTGCAGCTTTTCCATTATATGATTTCCTTCTCCCTCCTTTCCTCTTTTTCTTCTCTTTCCTCTCCCTTTTCTTCACTTTCTTCAATTTCTGTACGCCCCTCCCTCAGTTCATCTCAGCCTTTATTTTCTCTGCAACTCCCCCTTTCTTCTCTCCTCTCTTCTCCCTCCTCCCCCCTCTGTTCTCCACTGTAGATATTATTACTTCTCTCTCGTTCTGTCTATTTTCTCTCCCTTCTCTTCCCTTTTCTCCACTTTAGATATTCTCCCTTTCTTCCTTCCTCTATTCCTCCGTTTCTCTCCAACTCTTCCATCAACAGAACCTCTCCCTCTTTCCCTCTCATTCCTTCTCCCTCCTCCCTCCCTCTGCATCCTTGACCTCTCCTCCTTTCCTCTCCTTCCTTCTCCCTCCTTTTCTTCCTCCTCCCTCACACCGCAGATAAACATACCTCTCTTCCCGTCTCCTTCCCCTCTCCCCCTCCCTTCCCCCTTGCATAATCCTCCCATTCATTCATCACGCAGGCAATCTCCCATTTCTTAAGACTAAAGTTGCTACTAATTGCGCCAGGTGAGCTCCCCTTGACCCCCCATCCCCCCTCTCCCATGCTTACCTGACCGGCATACCTCCCTCCCCACTCCTTCCCTTTCCTGCCATCCCCTTCCCTTTCCATCCCTTCCCTTCCCTTCCCATCCCTTTCCTTCCCATCCCTTTCCTTCCCTTTCTTTCCTTGCCCTGCCCTTCTCTTCCTTCCCGTCCAATTTCCTCCTCTCTCCTTCCCTTCCCTTCCTCTCGAGTCTTTAATAATAAATCGGAAAAAGTAATATTACAACTGTATAATTCGTTGGCTCGACCCCGTCTAGAGTACTGTGTACAGTTTTGGTCTCCCTATTACAGAAAAGACATAGAAAAGTTGGAACGGGTCCAACGAAGAGTAACAAAGATGATTCCTAGGTTGAGAAATTTGTCATATGAACAAAGGCTTAAAGAAGTAAATTTATTCAGCCTATCAAAACGAAGAATGCGAGGCGATCTAATAGAAGTGTTTAAAATGTTCAAAGGATTCAGTGATATTAATGCGGAAGATTACTTTACAATTGATCGATCAAATAGAACAAGAAGAAATCACAATTTGAAGATAAGTGGTAAAAGATTCTCGTCGCACGAAGCTAAACACTTCTTCTTCAATCGAGTTGTTAATGTTTGGAACTCTCTACCTTGTGATGTCGTTGATAGTACAACAGTTACGGCCTTCAAGAATAGATTAGACAAGTGTTTTGAATCCAACCAGCAACTAAGATATTACTCATTGTCGTAATAACGTTAAGTTCTTTCGAATACTGGTGTCCTTGTCCGCTTTTATCGCCCGGTTAGTGGTAGCAGTAATGGTAGTTCTTTCCTCTTTCCTACATAAATTCCATACAGTTTTTCCATGTTGCATGGTTCTTTTTCCTTTCCTGCCAGCTTTGGCTGGAGGGATTGGGGGGTGGGGAGGAGCCTTCGCCTTTGCTGTCCTTCATCTTCCACCTTTGATTAGATAGTTAGTGTAGCTTGTCACAAACAACCTCGTAAGGACCAGCAGGTCTGCTGTTGTTTGTTCTTCCTTTGTGTTTCTTTGTGTTGTGTTCCTTCCCATGCTTTCCTGGTGGCCCCCTCTCTTCCCTTTCTCTTCCCTTCCCTTCCTCCTTCCTCTCCCTTTCCCCTTCCTCATACTACCCTACGACTCCCCCCCTTTCCTCCCTTCACCACCTTCCTCCTCCGCACATCCCCTTCCTTATCGTTAGTAAGCGACTCCCTTCCCCATCTTTTTCCTACCCCTTCTTTTAACTTTCCTCCCCTCCCCATCTCTCCCCCTTCCCATAAGTATCTTCTCCCCTCTCCCTCCTCCCACCCTTTTCCATCCAAGTCATACTAACCTTCCCTCGCCTTCTTTCCCCCTTCCCATAACTACCTGCTCCCCTTCCTTCCCCCCTTCTTACTCACCATTCTTTAAACTTTCTTCCCCTCTCTCTCCCCCCTCCCTATTACTATCTGCTCCCTCCCCCTCCCTTTTCCATTCCATTCTGTGTATTTTCCTTCTATTCCTTTTCCATTCCCTCTCTTTTCCTTCTTCTCTCCCCTTTACAATATTCTACCCTCTTCCCTCTCCCTCCTTCCTTTCTTTATACTTTCCTCCCCTCCCCTTTCTCCCCCCTCCCTTACCTATCTGCTCCCCTCTCCCTCCTTTCCCTATCCTTTAATAATCCTTACCTAACTGATCCCTTCCCCTCCCCTGCTTTTCCCACCCCATTCTCTATACATTCCCCTTCTCCTACTCCCTCCCCTCCCATGCCTACCTGCTTCCCTTTCCCTCCCTCCACACCCGCCACCTGGAGGGCACAGGCAGCACTGGGCACACCTGGGCACGTCAATCACCACCTGACAGCGTCGGGGCCGGGGACTAAAAATGGGGCACAACTTAGGTATCCGCTGGGACATTTTATTGCCTGCAAATTTTGTTCCGTGGTTAGAATTATTATTGACGACGAAGGTTTTGTTTTTTACGTGTCAAATTTGTCTGTTATAGTCTGTCTGTTTGTCTGTCTGTATGTGTGTGTCTGTTCGTATGTGTGTGTGTGTGTGTGTGTGTGTGTGTGTGTGTGTGTGTGTGTGTGTGTGTGTGTGTGTGTGTGTGTCTGTATATATGTGTGTCTCTGTCTGTAGGTATGTATGTGTTTGTTTGCATCTCTCTCTCTCTCTCTCTCTCTCTCTCTCTCTCTCTCTCTCTCTCTCTCTCTCTCTCTCTCTCTCTCTCTCTCTCTCTCTCTCTCTCTCTCTCTCTCTCTCTCTCTCCTACTATCCATATCAGACCCGATGACATAGCGTTTTTCGCAAATATCTTTCAAACGAAGACTCGGATCAGCATGGGACACAGACTGTTTCACACACTCCGCTAATTTTTGACGCTATTGTGCATTGCCAGATGCGGTTAATTACGGCGTTTACTCTTGACTGTGATGGCAAAACCTGCGTGAACCACTTACACATTCGAGCAGGTGAGGCGTGACGTATTTGTGACGTGTATCCACCACATACCTCCACCCCTGGCTTCCCCTACTCCCATCCCTCCCTTTCCCTCCCTCCTACCCTCCTCCTCCTCCCCTCGTCTTCTTTCTCCCAATATCCCCCCCCCCCTCTCTCTCTCTCTCTCTCTCTCTCTCTCTCTCTTGCGATGTACACGAGATATGGATACATGCACACGTATGACTTGAATTAATGGCAGATAAATAAAAATTATATGCCGTCTGCATCAGCATCAACAGTGATGACGAGGATGACCTGTTTGTCGATGGTGATGAATACTGATGTAGTGTTCTTCTTAGCCGGGACACTGATGGAAAGCACAGTCAAGCAGTCTTAGGTTTATTTATATACACTAATGTACGCGGTCGGAGGCGGCGACGGCGCGTGGATGCACGAGAGGGAGTGGTGTGATGCGTGTGGGAGTTGTAGGGAGACTGGTGGTTCTTGACTTGACCTCGCAGACCTCGGGGCAGTATTAGCGAGTCTCCGAACTGGCAGCAGCTGGATAGGATTATCACCGCCCGCAGGTGTGCTGGGGGCGGGGTCCTTCAGTCTTTTCCTGGAGATTAGTTTTGTAGGGCGGAGCAGTAGATGTGTGGGGGCGGAGAAGCAGATGTGCTGCTGTGAGGACGCTACACTGAAGTAACAGCCTATGTGGTCAGTTATTTGCATTTTTAATTCACCCATTATATACTCGCTGACTATTTTTGTGTGCTATGACTTTTTAACATATCTACATGAACCTTCAGTTCAGGTCTGGTCCCCCACTATAGAATGGATATCAAGATGTTAGAATCTGTACAGAGGAGGATGACAAAGATGATTCAGGGGGTGAGAAACTTGCCTTATGAAGACAGGCTGAAGCAGTTAAATCTACACTCTCTAGAAAGGCGAAGGGTGCGAGGAGACTTGATCGAAGTTTATAAATGGATGTAGGGATTTAATAAAGGGGATGTCAATAAAATTTTGAGAGTGAAAGAGCCAGGTAGGACGCGTGGAAATGGTTTTAAGTTAGACAAATTCAGATTCAACAAAGACATAGGCAAGAATTGGTTCACCAATAAAGTGGTGGACGAATGGATCAGGCTTGGGAGCCATGTTGTGGGTGCCAATACCATAGATACATTCAAGAAGAGGTTAGATAAAGCCATGGATGGTGAGGTAAGGTGGGGTTGAGTGTACAGGAGCTGCCTTGTATAGGCCAACCGGCCTCTTGCGGACTCTTTACGTTCTTATGTTATGTTCTTATGTTCTTATATCGTATATGGCAGTCTTTTCCTATTATCAGAATAAAATTTTCATATATTTCTCCAATTTCGTTTCACGTTTTTACTCTGCAATGAATTCCCGCTTCAATTCCACCCTTATTCCTTTCCGTCTCTTACGCTATTTCCTATAAATGATCAAGCGTAAGCTACGTGCTTCATCCCATCATACGCTCAACGTAGCCTGTGGGAAGGAGGGTCATATACTTGTACAACTTTCAATGGCTGTATGATTGCCAAACAAACCCCATACAGCACTTAAGCAACATCCAGTTACGCTGGAACAGGAATCAGGGTCGTGTGCATAAAACACCAGACCATACTTAGCATATACTTTCTAGTTATCCGCCATTGTAGACAAGTCATATGCGTGCAAAGCTTCACATCGCATGTACACCGAGAGAGAGAGAGGGAGAAAGAGGGCGGGGGGAGAGAATGCGGGGGAGAAGGAGGAGGGTAGGAGGGAGGGAAAGGGAGGGATGGGAGTAGGGGAAGCCAGGGGTGGAGGTAGGTGGTGGATACACGTCACAAATACGTCACGCCTCACCTGTTCGAATGTGTAAGTGGCTCACGCAGGTTTTGCCATCACAGTCAAGAGTAAACGCCGTAATTAACCGCATCTGGCATTGCACAATAGCGTCAAAAATTAGCGGAGTGTGTGAAACAGTCTGTGTCAAAGCCCCATGCTGATCCGAGTCTTCATTTGAAAGATATTTGCGAAAAACGGTATGTCATAGGGTCTGATATGGATAGTAGTCTAGCGTATATAGTACAAAAGCTTTTTTTTACTGTATCGTTTCAAGGGAGGAGTTAATTAATTTGCTTCATCCTCTTTCCCTCTGTCGTTAATCAGCTTCCGGGAATATTGCGTCTTTTTCCCATTTCTCTGCATCTCTTATCACCATTTCCTTTGTGTAATTCTTGCCTGAGATTACACTTGTTATATATTTCACGTATTTAGTTCTTTCATTGGGTATTCATTGTGCATATTCTTTACTTTTTCATTACCTGGAGGCTCATGTTTTTTTACATGTTACACCGTTTATTCATACATTTTTTTTTTTTTACCTTTTAATCACACTCTTTACATTTTCACCTTTCATTCGGACTTCTCTTTCACCCCTTTTATTCATACTTTTTACATTTTGCTCTTCTGTTCATACTCTTTTTACCTTTTATTTGTTTTTGTTTTTCATATTTCTACATCTTACCTGCCCGGCCTCGGTTACCTGAGGAGTACAATACTGGCAGAATTCGTGCTGTAATTACTTTCCTCACGCCCAAGGTCAACATACATTTTTTTTCTAACTTTCGTACCATTTTTATTTTTGTCCATAACGTTCGCTCAGTTCCGTTTTTTTTTTCCTCCGTGCAGCGCCGAGTGCCGGTGTTTTCCTCGTGTGTGACTCTCCTTGTCTCTAAGTTTTACCCCTTTAATAAGAGGACAGGGCCTTTGCAAAAAGGCGGCCATGTAAAGGGGGACGAGAAATACAAAACTCGGGGCGGTTGTAGGGACGCCTCCGCCGCCGCCACAGCCACGGGTATCAGCCGGTGAGCAGCGACGGAGACACGGGAACCCCGGGCAGGCGCCCAGTAGCAGCCCGCAGCAGGACCCGGGGGAGCAGCCAGACGGTCAACTTAACCGGCGGACCGGAAGGGCGGGCCGGGCCGCTCACCCGAGGAGGACTGGCGTGTGTCTGTGTGTGTGTGACTCGTGCTGCTCTGTTTGGTTTAACTTGTTCCGTTTGAAAGTCTGCGGATATGTGTTTTATTTTTACTTTACCTGAATATGGGACGAGTTTATGTGCGTTCTCGTGTTTTTTTTCCTTATACGTGTGTGTGTTTGTGTGTGTGTTTGTGTGTGCTTATATCGGTATCATGTGTTTTCTGTTTGCATATTTGCTGTATTTTCGTGGGCGTGTGCTGTTAACTAGAACTGTTTATTTATTTTTTTGTGTGTGTGTGTATATATTGATATCTTTTTTGTGTGTATTTGTGTTTCTCTCTGATTTTTGGTGTTTTTGTCCCCCTCAATTGTGCAAGATTTTATCGTGGGTACTTTTTCGTCAACTTGAGTCATATCATTACAAAAGTACAACATTAAAGCAAGTGTGTGTAGGCGATATAACATTAAATATTCAAAAAGTCCCCCACCAAAGATTTTAATTGTATTTTATTCATTTACAGGAGAAAGGTTTGTTTTGTGTGCCTTCATGTCGCCGCGTCATGTAAGTGTTGAAGTGTGTGTGTGTGTGTGTGTGTGTGTGTGTGTGTGTGTGTGTGTGTGTGCGCGCGCGCTTGACACCATATATCCACCTCCTTTTCCTCTTTCTTCAACTCCTTCACCACCACCATCACCATCACCCAACCGCCACCTCCATCTCTTCCTCCACATCTCTGCCACCACAACCCATCCACCAACCGCCACATTCATCTCTCCTTCTACTTTTTCGACTACCCCCACTTCCTCCTCGGTCGATTACTCCAAATTCTTTGAACTGCAAACCAACTCAAGAACTAGAAATAACGGTTTAACCATTCAGTCGAGTCGATGTAACAAACATTGGAAGGAGTTTCTTTTCAAACCGAGTCATCAGCCACTGGAACAATCATCCCTCAGAAGTAGTAAACGCGAATACCATCAACTCCTTCAAATATAGAATCGACCATCAGTTCGCTGCGTCGGGAGTAAACTGAATAACGAGGTGCTTTCATCCGATTCTCAATATCGAGGTGCTTTCATCTGCTCCTCAGTATCGAGGTGCTTTCATCTGATTCTCAATATCGAGGTGCTTTCATCTGATTCTCAATATCGAGGTGCTTTCAGCTGATTCTCAATATCGAGGTGCTTTCATCTGATTATCAATATCGAGGTGCTTTCAGCTGATTCTCAATATCGAGGTGCTTTCAGCTGATTCTCAATATCGAGGTGCTTTCATCTGATTCTCAATATCGAGGTGCTTTCATCTGATTCTCAATATCGAGGTGCTTTCATCTGATTCTCAATATCGAGGTGCTTTCAGCTGATTCTCAATATCGAGGTGCTTTCATCTGATTCTCAATATCGAGGTGCTTTCATCTGCTCCTCAATATCGAGGTGCTTTCATCTGCTCCTCAATATCGAGGTGCTTTCATCTGCTCCCCAATATCGAGGTGCTTTTTATCTGATTCTCAATATCGAGGTGCTTTCATCTGCTCCTCAAGCCCCAAGAGGCGGTCGAGCAGATTAAATCACCCAAGCGGGCGACCTCGTAATGAGCCAATAGGCTTTCTGTTGCCTGCACTTCCATGTTTCCTCCACCACCACCCTGCCAATACCGTCACCTCTTCCTCCACTTCTTCCACCACCTCCACCTTTTCCTCCACTTCCTCAACCACCACCACAGCACCTTTATCTCTTTTTCTCCACATCCTTGATCACATCCATCTATCCCTCCACCTTCATTTCTTTCTCCACTCCCTCCACCACCATTCTTCCCCCCTCTTTCTTCCACCTCCTCATCCGTCACACTCTTGCCACGCAGTCACCCAACGGAGAGACGGGTGACGAAGTTTATCAGATGGGTGAGAAGGTTGATGACGAGTAGGTGTGAAGTGGATGACGAAGAGGATGTAAGTGCTTTGTAGGTGGATGAATGTTAGTGCGTGAGATGGCCGAGGTTAGTGGGAAGTCGTGGGTTGGTCTAGATGGGTGAGGAAATGAGTTGATGGGTGAGAAAAGACAGGCATATAGGGTGTTGAGTGTCGGGGGGTAGGTTGGAGCGGGGTGGGGGTCCAGTAATCGTGGGAGCTATTCCTCTTCATTAAGTTCTTCATAATTAAGTGTGGATGCAGTTACTTTAGCCCTGTGCTGAGAGAGAGAGAGAGAGAGAGAGAGAGAGAGAGAGAGAGAGAGAGAGAGAGAGAGAGAGAGAGAGAGAGAGAGAGAGAGAGAGAGAGAGAGAGAGAGAGAGTTATCACTCCAATAGAAAAACAAAACAAAAAATATAAAGCTTCCAAGACACCGTTTTCTTCCATCTGTTTACACAGATGCGTTTCTGAAGGGGTGACTGAAGTGTTCTCCGGGGCACACTTCACGTCGTCCGCCTCACTGCTGCATAATCCATTTCCATTAGACATTCCCGTCCACCTTAACTTACGTAAGTGCGTGAGAAAATTAAATTGCCTGAAGCCGTACATTTCGTTGTTGAAGTGTGTTGTTACTTCTGAGGGAGGCGGTGAGAAAGGGAGGGAGAAAAGGAGGAGGAAGGTGGAGAAGGGAGGAGCTATGTAGGAGGGTGATGAGGTGTGTGGTGAGGGACAAGAAAAAATATGTGGAAGAAATATGTGGAAGAAAGAAAAATAAAAGGCGATGAAAAAGGGCGTGAATTAGAATGATAATATTCAAAGATTTAGGTAAAAGGAGGAAAAGGAGGATGAGGTATGACACAAGAGGAGTTAAGAGAAAGAAAAAGCAAAGAGTTCAACAGGAAAAGTAAAGCGGAAGGAGGAGGAGGAGGAGGAGGAGGACTGAGATGCAGGAGAAACAGGAAGAGGTGATAGATATCTTGAAAAGCGAGATAAGTTGAGGAGGAGGAGGAGGAGGAGGAGGAGGATGTATAGATGAAGGAGGAAGAGGAGGAGGAGGAGGTTGGAGGTGACAAGTGGCTTCATCGGGAAGAGTGGCGTGAACCAAGGCCGTCTGGAAGGGCCACGCGAGAAGGGGCAGGAAGACGTAACAATATAGGTCAAGGTGTGGCGGTCAGTCCGTGGCGGCGACGACCTTACTGACTGACTAGCTGACTGACTGACTATGGTATTTTCGAACTTACTGATCGACGGACTGATTGACTGACTGATCATTTGACAAGGTGACTGTTTGGCTAACTACTTGACTAGCTAGCTGATAGACACAGGTTTACTTATTGACTGACTAATTGGCCAATGATGCCGGCGACGAGCTCACTCACTAACTGATTTGTTGGCTAACTGACTGAGTGACTGAGTGATTGGCTGGTTAACTAATTGCCTAGTTAAGTGTTAAGTTACTGGCTTACAGACTGACTGCCTGAATGATTGATTGACTGATTGGCTAATTTACTCGCCTATTGATTTACTGACTGCCTGCCTGCATGTTGGTTTGTTGGTCAGTGGTGGTGATAGGAATAATGATAATAATGATAATGATAATGATGATAATCATAATAATAATAATAATAGTAATAATAATAATAATAATAATAATAATAATAATAATAATAATAATAATAATAATAATAATTATAATAATAATAACAATAATAATAATAATAATAATAATAATAATAATAATAATAATAATAATAATAATAATAATAATAATAATAATAATAATAATAATAATAATAATAATAATAATATAATTATTATTATTATTATTATTATTATTATTATTATTATTATTAATAATGTGTGTGTATTATCATTTGAAGAATAATGTGAGAGAGAGAGAGAGAGGGGTCGCATCTCTTTGACCTCTGTGACGCCGGCTGCTGCAGGTCAAAGGTCAAACGCTTCGTTGTCGTGCGTATTGACTTTATCATTTCTTCCCATTCCTCTTATTATTAATATTATTATTGTCATTTTTATATTATAATTATTGTTTATTATTATTATTATTATTATTATTATTATTATTATTATTATTATTATTATTATTATTATTATTATTTTTATTTTTATTATTATTATTATTTATTTTATTATTACTATATTATTATTATTATTATTATTATTATTATTATTATTATTATTATTATTATTATTATCATTATTATTATTATTATTATTATTATTATTATTATTATTATTATTATCAGTCTTATTATTACTATTACTATTATTACTATTATCATTATTATTATTATTATTATTATTATTATTATTATTATTATTATTATTGTTATTATTGCTATTAATATT
The DNA here is from genome assembly GCF_024679095.1 of Eriocheir sinensis. Lineage (NCBI taxonomy): Eukaryota > Metazoa > Arthropoda > Malacostraca > Decapoda > Varunidae > Eriocheir > Eriocheir sinensis. The sequence goes on from NW_026111641.1 coordinate 311,641, forward strand.
ATTATTTATTACTATTATTACTATTATCATTATTATTATTATTATTATTATTATTATTATTATTATTATTATTATTATTATTATTATTATTATTATTATTATTTTTATTTCCATTATTATTATTATTATTATTATTATTATTATTATTATATTATTATTATTATTATTATTATTATTATTATTATTATTATTATTATTATTATTATTATTATTATTATTATTATTATTATTATTATTATTATTATTTTTATTATTATTATTATTATTATTATTATTATTATTATTATTATTATTATTATTATTATTATTATTATTATTATTATTATTATTATTATTATTATTATTATTATTATTATTATTATTATTATTATTATTATTATTATTATTATTATTATTATTATTATTATTATTATTATTATTATTATTATTTTTATTATTATTATTATTATGATTAGTATTATTATTATTATTATTATTGTATTATTATTATTATTATTATTATTATTATTATTATTATTATTATTATTTATTATTATTATTATTATCATTATTATTATTATTATTATTATTATTATTATTATTATTATTATTATTATTATTTTATTTTTATTTTTATTATTATCATTATTATATTGTATTATTATTATTATTATTATTATTATTATTATTATTATTATTATTATTATTATTATTATTATTATTATTATTATTATTATTATTTTTATTATTATCATTATTATTATTATTATTATTATTATTATTATTATTATTATTATTATTATTATTATAATTATTATTATTATTATTATTATTATTATTATTATTATTATTATTATTATTATTATTATTATTATTATTATTGTTGTTGTTGTTATTATTAGTATTAATTGTATTGTTATTAAATGTTATCTTTTCTTACATTGGTGTTGGTGTTCCTGCTCTGGTATTTGTTTCATCTATAACACTGGGTAACAAAAAAATATTTTTTGAAAATCGTCCAGGGTTTTCCAGCTGAATTAGACTAATTTTGATGCTCTGAGTCCGAAAATGACCTTGGTTTTGCTCAATCAGGTCAAGATTTTTTGCTACAGAATTTTTTTTATAATCGATTGTTCGTAAAAAAACAAATTTCTGCGGATCATCAGCTGAGAAACCCTGACGATTTTTTCCGTTTTCCTCAAGAAATAAAAGTCAACGTATCCAAATTCATTCAGTTTTTATTTACTCCATCAAATTTGATAAGCATATAATACTTCTAAATAAACGTTACGTGACACAAAATTTCAGAGTTCACGGCATAAATCGGCGTTTCTTCGATTCCCGTGCGTGAGCAGCTGCTGGGTTGTCTCTCTTCAGCGATAGCAGTAGTCCTCCAACATGACTGCATCCCACCTCCTGGTACCTCTCCTCCATTTGGCGCATGTCCTGATGGAACCTTTCTCATGCTCGTCGCTCTCAGCATCGCCCCAAGGTTTTCGGAAACTTCTCCATGTGTGAGAATAGGAAGTGCATCTTTATACTCATCAAACACGAGTTTTTTGAAAAGCCTCAATCATGCTGCTGATGAGTCTGGCGTGGTTTGCTGCCTTCGTGTTCCCCAGGAAGTTGTTCACCACCTCCACAAACGATTTCCAGGCGGCGCACTCTGGCGTGTTCATGGAGTTTTGGAACTCTGTGTCGTTGATGAGCTGCCGTATCTGTGGGCCATCGAAAATGCCGGCTGTCAGCTTCTCAATGGTCAGTCGAGAAGGCTCGGCACAGGTGGTTGAAGCACCTCCATCCTTGTCGAAAGCGCGCGTGAACTGTTTCATTAACCCAAACTTCATGTGCAGCGGCGGGATCAATATCTTCTCCCGGTCAACAAGAGGTTCGTTTATGATGTTTCTCGCCCAGGTACTAACTGCTCTCGCATAGCCACTCTTTCTTTACATAGTGCTGGGCTCTGTCTCGACTGTCCCACATACATATAAAGCATGGGTGCTTTGTGAACCCGGACTGCTGACCAAGTGAAAGTTCACCATCTTGAGGTCGACGCAGATGATCCATTGGTGCTGCCTCATATTGGATTTTGTCGAGCACGTACTTCACTGCTTCATAGTTCTCTTCGAGGGAGTTGTGGAGTGCGCAAGAGGATTTAGGCGAACTGGTTCCCGTTGTGGAGGAGCACACCTTCAAAGAGCGCTTGCAGCTGTCAATGAAGAGTCGCCAATCTCTGGGATCGTATTGAGAAGCGCCGAGTTTAACAAAAAGACCGGCGACATCTCGGCAGTACGAGGTCTTCCTCCTGGCAAGTAGCCCATGTGGTCCTCATGCCTTCTACGAAAGAAAGTGATACGCGCGTCCTCACCAAGTAGATTTTCTCTTTGAGTCTAGAGGCTAACAGCTCGGAGGAAGTCTTCGACAAGCTGAGATCCCGAACCAGATCATTAAGCTCACCTTGTGAAAAGGGCTGCGGACCATACTCCTCTTCTTATCTCCTCCCTCGTCTGTAGTGGTGGCCTCGTCCTCGCTGTCAGGAAGCTCTCTGAACGCTGGTACAGGAATTTCTTCGCGGTGAGCAACTGGACGGCGGGCAGATGGAAGGTCCCAAGTACTGGGGCTGTGCCGATTCTTCCGGTTGATGCCAGTAGTATTGATGGCGCAGAAGTAACAATCCGATGCATGGTCAAACGGCTCCTCAAACCATCGGAATCCCAAACTTCAGTGAAGTTTTCGCGCCCTTCGTCCACCGCCGGAGGTATTCCACGCACGTCTTGCACCGTGTGCGGTGCCAGGACTTATCTTGGTGCCAGCTTG